>NW_026775197.1:0-28000 GCF_963082965.1 Carassius carassius
GTCACTGTTGCAATTTTTCAGGCCATGATCAGATCTGCTTTTGATTATGGGTGCTTTATGTATGGATCTGCTTCCAAAACTGTTCTGGATAGGTTGGATGGGGTGCAGGTAAGAGCTTTGAGGATTAATAAATACCTGGGGTTATGTTTGTTTTCTCCTAATAGAGAAGTAATCGGATCTAGCAGTTTTTAATTCTTTTCTGTAGGATAGGTTACTTTCCCGCCAAGCAATACGAAATACCTCTAGTTTTGTTTTCCTCCAGCTGCACTCCATTTTTCGGGCTGCTCTCTTTAGGGTGCGAGTATGCTCATTATACCATGCTGTCATACTGGTTTCCTTAACCTTCCTTAAGCGTAAAGGAGCAACTGTATTTAAAATGCTAGAAAACAGAGAGTGCATAGTTTCTGTTACATCATCAAGTTGTTCTGAGGTTTTGGATATGCTAAGGAATTTGGATACATCAGGAAGATAACTTAAAAAGCAGTCTTTTGTGGTAGAAGTGATGGTTCTTCCATACTTGTAACAAGAAGTAGAATTTACAATTTTGGCTATATGAAGTTTGCACAAAACTAAATAATGATCTGAGATATCATCCCTTGGCTACATAATTTCAACACTATCAACATCAATTCCATGTGACAGTATTAAATCTAGAGTATGATTTTGACAAGGAGTAGATCCTGAAACGGGTTGTCTAACCCCAATAGAGTTCAGAATGTCTATAAATGCTGATCCCAATGCATCTTTTTCATTGTCAACATGGATATTAAAATCACCAACTATTAAAACTTTATCTGCAGCCAGAACTAACTCGGATGTAAAATTACCAAACTCTTTAACTTCAATGTGCCAAATAAAGACTTGGTACACAGACAAGAATGACACTGTGCAATCTCACTGGGCCCATGCCTTAACAAGTGGTCTATTCTGATAGTTAAAGCTGCAGTCGGTAACTTTTGATGCTCTATTGGTTAATAAACAGAACTGCTTGCGTGTTGCGGAAGGACATTGTAGCCGGAGCTACTTCTCTCTGTCTATGAAGAATCACAAAGGTACTGGGTTACTCCACCGCGGTATCCCTGAAGCAACCTAAAATAGTCAGAATATAAACACTTATTATAGGTGTACCCTAGTGATTCAGGACAGGCTAAAAACACGGTTTGGAAAATGGATTCATGGTGTACTCTCTTATATACATTTTACCGGGAGCCGTAAGAAACAACCAATCAGAGCTACGGTCCGTAACTTTTTTTTGTGTTCAAAGTATACAAAATGTATATAATAAGCGAGTACACCATGAATCCATTTTCCAAACCGTGTTTTTAGCCTGTCCTGAATCACTAGGGTACACCTATAATAAGTGTTTATATTCTGACTATTTTAGGTTGCTTCAGGGATACCGCGGCGGAGTAACACAGTACCTTTGTGATTCTTTATAGACAAACAGAGAGAAGTAGCTCCGGCTACAATGTCCTTCCGCAACACGCAAGCAGTTCTGTTTATTAACCAATAGAGCATCAAAAGTTACCGACTGCAGCTTTAAGACATGACACCAAACAGCGGATTAATGCTACCAGAAATGGACAAGGGGATAACTTTGCATGTTTGATTTGGAAGTTGATTTTTTTTTTAAGTTTACAATCCATTTTTTCCTCTGAGGTCTTCCTTCACCAGAAAGGAATGAGAACTAGCACAGGAGTTGTAGTGTGAAGACACCGAGTGAGACTACAGTGCTCCTTCGATGCCTTCATTTGACTTTAACTTTGGAAAACGGTCTTTTCCATTGTTATGGAGAAGACATAACCTCAACTTCATTGTATAAAACTACAATGTTTCCTTTAGTAAGGGGGTGTGTTTCCCAAACAACTGATGGTTTCTTAGTTTACTATACAAGCCAGAAGTGCCCTTGCCGGTATAACATGAGCTGAAATACACCACACTTCTCCTTGCTTCGAGCCCATTACGTTTAGGCAGAATTGGTAACAGCAATGTACCAGAAATGGTCAACTGCTAAAGAGACAACCCCCCCCAACGAGAAAGAATTGGCATTAGAAGCAGCTCCAACTCTGGAAAGGGACACTGAACAAGACAAACCATTAAACTTTTATTTTGTTAGTCAACATTTGACAGAAAGCAGCTAGACGGCACCAAAAAAAAAAAAAAACCTATTCAACAAGGCCTAGGTGTTTTAAGCGGCCTCAGTCTCCGGAGGTGTCACTAGAAGTGGCCTCCGTCTCCTGAGGCAGCGTGGTGGCACTAGAAGTGGGATCGTCCTCCTTAGGCAACGCCGTGGTGTTAGCCGCCGGCTCGTCCCCCTGAGGCGGCGCCGTGGTGTTAGCCGCCGGCTCGTCCCCCTGAGGCGGCGCCGTGGTGTTAGCCGCCGGCTCGTCCCCCTGAGGCGGCGCCGTGGTGTTACCTTTCTGCTCGTCCCCCTGAGGCGACGCCGTGGTGTTAGCTGCCGGCTCGTCCCCCTGAGGCGGCGCCGTGGTGTTCGCTGCCGGCTCGTCCCCCTGAGGCGGCGCCGTGGTGCTCGCTGCCGGCTCGTCCCCCTGAGGCGGCGCCGTGGTGTTCGCTGCCGGCTCGTCCCCCTGAGGCGGTGCCGTGGTGTTAGCTGCCGGCTCGTCCCCCTGAGGCGGCGCCGTGGTGTTACCTGCCGGCTCACCCTGACTCCAGACGTTTCCTAGGGAGACAGAAACAGATCCACAAACCAAGGTAGGGTGTCCATTTAACAGATTGTCTGTAGAGAGAACCGAGTGATTGATTCAAATTTAATGCAAAGTGTTAAACTAAAGTTACTTCACTCCTGGGGTGAAGTGATTTGGGGTTTCTTAATTTGAGGTCTTGTAGTAACAGCTGAATAGGGTGCTGTGATGACAAATGAACAAGAGACTTGGGAGGAGAAGTAAACATTCCTCGAGTTTTTTTTAGCTGCATTAAAAACTTCAAGGTTCAGAATGTGAACAAGACTGCATAGATGGACGTGTTTGGATGGGCAAGTAAATAAATCTGAAGTGTTACTCAAGTGAAGATAGTTTTGGAAAGAGAAAAATAAATTCGTTTATTTTGATGAATTGGTCAATAAAATGACTGGCTCTTCTAAAAATCACTGGTATTGAGAGAACACACATTGAAACAAACATAAAAAAAAACAATTCTTGAAATGAAACCATGACAAACTTATAAAAACTCACCTTGCCATAGCAACTGGTGATAAAGAAACACCAAAAGAGTAAATTTAATCACATCCATTCTTTACTACAAACTTAACCTCAAGATGACCAAACTATACATATAGTTCCATCCAAACCAGGACTTTTAAAGCAAAACAGAAAACAATTTGTGCCACCTGGACAGCTTGTTAACTCATTATTACATAATCAGTTAGCGTGCACAGCTTGAAAATCATTAAACCTGGGCAGGATTAAAGAGGTTCACTTTCTACCCAGAAGCCTTGTTCAAATACCCACACTTGCAGTCATTGCATTTGTCTACTTGGCTAAAGGTGCATCTCAATAAATTAGAATGTTGTGGAATAGTTCATTTATTTCAGTAATGCAACTCAAATTGTGAAACTTGTGTATTAAGAAAATTAAATGCACATAGACTGAAGTAGTTTAAGTCTTTGGTTATTTTAAATTGTTATGATTTTGGCTCACATTTAACAAAAACCCACCACTTCAATGACTACGTTTACATGCTGTTAAAATTCGGGTTATGGTCGGGTTAAGGTCACTATTCGGGTTTCTGAAACATTCGGGATAACCCGTTTACATGCGTGAGCAGAGAGAGTTACCAATCCCGATGTAAACGGCGACGCATGGTTAGCGTCTGGACGTACGGACAACAAGACGCAATATGCGTCATTTCCAATTCTTCTTCCTGTATCCAAAGACAACAACAACAACAGCAGCAGCAGGCGGATAATGAATAGTTTAGGGCAGATAGCGATAGTCTTTGTTTGCGCTTTGGCGCTGGTACGGATCCACCAGCAGCACTTGACACTACTGTGCCTCTATACTGCCCGCGGGGTTTTTTTATGCGCCGTCTCTACTCAAAAGACCAAGATTCCTTGCGAATAGAACATGCGCAGAACACACATTTTGATGGGGATATGCCGAAACGCGTTTACAAGACCAAATATTCGGGTTAGAAAAGGGGTACCCCAGGTATACTATCCCGGTTTTTAAAAACCGGGATATCCGGGTTTTTGCCGGTGTTTACATGGCCGTGCGCGACCGGGTTATTGCTAATATCCCGGTTGTGAACGGGTTATTGGCTGCATGTAAACGCAGTCACTGTTGCAAATTTTTCAGGCCATGATCAGATCTGCTTTTGATTATGGGTGCTTTATGTATTGATCTGCTTCCAAAACTGTTCTGGATAGGTTGGATGTGGTGCAGGCAAGAGCTTTGAGGATTTGTTGTGGGGCCTTCAGATCCACCCCAGTACCTGGCCTGCTCATTAAAATGGGAGAAATGCCCTTATGGTTAAGACGCATTAAGTTAGGGTTACAGTACTGGGTAAAACTTAGTGGGTGTAATCATATCTTGCCAGCCCAGCAAGGTGTTTGTTGTTTATTGTCATAATGAATAAGTGGGCAGGGAAGATGAGCATGGATCAGGGAGCTATCGTAGAACACAAGTTGGTTACCTATGCCCTATTGGGTGCTGCCTGAAATGTGTGTTGAGCTTGGTTTTCATCAGGAAAAAGAGAAATTGGAGGTGGCACCAAACATAGAGGAATATCTCAATTCAATTAGTGGAAGTATTATGACTGTTTTCACAGACGGGTCTAGTGTGAAAGCTGGTTTTGGGGTATATGTGGAACAGCTAGGGTTGGCAATTGGTCAATGTATTTCTAATAGAAGTTCTGTTCTCACTGCCGAATTAATGGCAATTTTATGGGCTCTTTGGTGGATTGAGGAAGGAAAATCGAGGGAAGTCATTATTTGCTCTGATTCTGTAGCTGCTCTAGAAAATTTTAAAGTAGGAAAATCAAAAGCTTGTCCTGACATTGTAAATGAGATTTAGATTTTTTAAATTTTTATAATTAGATTTGTCAGCAACATCAGGTTTTGCTGGGGTGAGGGGGAATGAGCGGGTGGATAAAATTGCAAAGGAGAGCTTAGGAAGAAAATTAGAGGTCCATGTATTTTTAGGGAGAGTGGAACTGAGGGAATGAATTAAAGAGGGCTTAATAAATGAATGGCAGATAGGGTGGGAAAAAGAAATTAGGGGTAGACACTACTTTTCCATACAACCTATAGTTAAGAAAAGATGTTCATGTATCATTTTGCCCTGCAGTTAAAATGTGTAGATTGAGGTTGGGGCACTGTGCGCTAAATTATTCTTTGTGGACTGTAGGAAAGCTTGTTTCTGGATTGTGTGAATGTGGGAGTCTTGAGACGGTAGGGCATGTTTTCCTAAAATGCAGCAAGTATAGGGCAGAAATAAATGTGTGTGTGTGTGTGTGAGTGTGTGTATATGTATGTGTATATATATATGTATATTTTTAAACTGGCAGGACTAAGGCTTTTTCCCTTTTCTTTGTTTGGTCACAGTGATGAGCATAAACTGATCTCAAAGTCAAGTCACCTTTATTTATAAAGCGCTTTAAACAAAATACATTGCGTCAAAGCAACTGAACAACATTCATTAGGAAAACAGTGTCAATAATGCAAAATGATAGTTAAAGGCAGTTCATCATTGAATTCAGTTATGTCATCTCTGTTCAGTTAAATAGTGTCTGTGCATTTATTTGCAATCAAGTCAACGATATCGCTGTAGATGAAGTGTCCCCAACTAAGCAAGCCAGAGGTGACAGCGGCAAGGAACCGAAACTCCATCGGTGACAGAATGGAGAAAAAAACCTTGGGAGAAACCAGGCTCAGTTGGGGGGCCAGTTCTCCTCTGACCAGACGAAACCAGTAGTTCAATTCCAGGCTGCAGCAAAGTCAGATTGTGCAGAAGAATCATCTGTTTCCTGTGGTCTTGTCCTGGTGCTCCTCTGAGACAAGGTCTTTACAGGGGATCTGTATCTGGGGCTCTAGTTGTCCTGGTCTCCGCTGTCTTTCAGGGATGTAGAGGTCCTTTCTAGGTGCTGATCCAGCATCTGGTCTGGATACGTACTGGATCCGGGTGACTGCAGTGACCCTCTGATCTGGACACAGACTGGATCTGGTGGCCACGGTGACCTCGGAACAAGAGAGAAACAGACTAATATTAGCGTAGATGCCATTCTTCTAATGATGTAGCAAGTACAAACACAGTTTTTCAAACACAGTTTGTCACCCAGAAAACAATGACCTAAAAAACACTAACAACATGTTGCATTATACAGTGATTTCTTGTGTAAAACAAGGACACATCTCTGTTTATAATTCACTGCAATATGTTACTGGAATGAATCAGACATGATGCAGAATTCATCAATATTTTATGTCCTTTATTCATTTTTATTTTTTTGCAATGAGTAATTCCAAAATAGAAGAAATTTTATAGCATTTAATTTTAAGATTTAAAATATATTTCATTCAAATATTACTGTAGAAATGTAGTAAATTGCTGTCTTATTCAGTTTTGTATTCTGTTGTTTTGAACGTAAGTTTAAAAGTTCTGAAAACAGTATGTAAGCATGTGTAAACTGGCCTGTACGTACGTACAAAGAGTTTTGTCAGTTGTTGAGTCTGAGTGAGAAAAGAATTCATGAAATTTGAGAGATGTAGTCATTGAATGCATTTTGTGTGCAAACAAACCTTTTACATTGTTTGGTGTGTATTATCTGAAAACATGTCTCATCCAATCTAGATTTGAGATGTAGAACTATTTAATGGCCTTTTGGAGAGTTATTGAACCTTCATTGCACATGGTTCATATGTTCAGAGCAAGGACAGCTACAGCGAGGAGAGAAGTTGGAATAACAAGCAATGCAATGGTAAGTGTTCTTATTGTATTGTTTGTGACAGAGAAAGAAAATGTTATATTTATTATCACTTTTGATGCACACGTTACATGTATGTATCATGATTATTAAACATTTATTTTGACAGTGTCAGTCTCTGCAGCCCTTCGATGAGTTCCTCCTCTTCATGGTCCACCTTTCAGGCGATCTTCCACAGAGAGATCTGGCCTTACACAAAACACTTGGGATGGATTCATTTGGTTTTATTTGTACAGACTAGAATATAAAATGTTAATTAAATATTATGTAAATGCAAATATATATATATAACTTTAATGTGTTTTCTTGCTCACCAGTGTAAACGTAAATATCCACACTTTTTAGAAACTTTGATACAGCTTTAATAGTTATGTAAAGTACAAATACTAATAACTGTGACAGTATCGGGTGCTGTTTGTAAAGCTGCTCATGCTGAAAATAACAGCAACATTTTGTCACATTTAGCTTCAAACAATGTTTAAAAAACTGGTATGAATTTTTGACGGTCACTTTTTAGCACATTTACAACAATATTTATCAACTTAGAGATATTTTAAATAGTTAAATATAAATATTAAATGTTACACCTAAATGTTAAATCTAAATGTTTCAGTTGAAACTAAATATTTAGCTAATATGCAAATTCAAAAAGCCGGAAGTGCCAAAATAAAAGCTCGATGAGGTCAGTGTGTGTTTATAGCATCGTGTTAAATAAGGAACGAATAAAAACCATCTCATCCGAGGAAATTGACTCTTGGACATGGATTATCTTGATAATGACTACCTAAAATAATAAACACGTTTGGAGAAACTGTATTTGAAGAGTACGCTAGTGTATGTAGATATTAATGTTAGGGAACAATGTGAGAGATGTGTACGTTTAGTTTTATTATCTGATCCACACTCCGGAACAGAAGAGGGCGGTATTGCGCCAATAAGCTGGATGCCAACCGCCGTTAAACTGGGAAGAAGACGAATATGACAGCTTGCTGTGAGAGACAATGGTGAGAATATATTATTTTCACGAAATAATTATTTAAATTTAAGAGTACAAGTTATTTTCATACAGTGGTATTGATTTTGGAGTTAATAATCTATTAAATCTAAGGTGTAAAGTCAGCAACATATAAGCAAAAGGTGTAAAGACGCTATCCTGGTTTCACAGACAAGACTAATTGAGCCATGGCCTGATCCTGGCTTAATCTAAACCCTGTTTGTTACTTACATAATACAGCATATTTGTGATTGTGCTGTAAAAACACGTTTTATAATGAATAACTAACAGGGGAGCTCCATTAAGTACACGACTCAAAAGTGGATTTACATAAACCATATATACATCATGAAGACTATTACTAAATGTCTTTCATCTGACAGGATAGTCTTTGATAAGTATTTAACAGACATGAAACAGGCATCTGAGTTCACTCATTGTTGTCAACACTGCTTTAGATGAGTGTAAGTCATGTAATCAAACACATCTACATACAGTAACTAAACACAGGTTATCTATTTTATTTGTCCATTTGCAATATTGATCATTTTAGGAACATTTGTGTTGCATAAAAAGCGAGTTACATCATTTACTAACTCAACATGCATATGCAGTATATCACAGATAAATCACAGAGGAGACTGACTCTTGTCTGGATGTTACAGGAACAGATGATGTTTATCTGCTGTAGAGTGACTGATGAAGGAATGCTGCCATCTTTCTTTCAAGAAGCTTCAAAAGCTTGTATCTGAAGTCATTGACCGTGCTCTTATTACAGGGGCCTACAATCCTCTGATCCACCTGGAGAAAAGAGCCGTGCTCACAGACTTACTGCTGGTTTTGAACCAGTTCAGTGGTTTAGCCCACTACAAAAGTAATAAATTAATGCATGTACTTGTAAACTATGTGTAAATGTTTTAAAGGTAGTGGTGCTCGTGGAGAGCAGGCACACGGTTGTTTGGAGCAGACACAGCAGCAGTCAGATTGTCCTGCACGTGTTCTTCTGCTCTCGCTTCAAGGTTGTGTGGTTCAGAGAGCCGACATCATGTCATCCTCATCCTGTTGCTCAAAGACATCCCCGTTGAGAAGAGTGAGACTGTGAAGCACAGCGCAGCAGCAGAATCAGAACAGCTGTGTTGAGATGAGAGTAAGATCTGGGGTTCACCATCTGTAAATACATGATTGTTAGAACAGTAAGTTTGAATGAAGCTTTGTATCATGTGTTGTTGATTTGTACATGTATGCATTTATTGTGATGCTAACATTTATACATTCTTTTGATCATTTAGACATGTTTCTTGTTGTCAGTAAATAAAATATAAATATATTTTATCTATTTGTGTATTAATTGCTTGACTGAAAACTGATGCATTCACATCAAATGCATTAGTGTATATTCATGTATAGCTATGTCACGACAGAAAATAGATTTTGCTTTTTTTAATAAAATGTAATTTTAAGGAAAAAAATGTATATAATTATTGATTGGCATTTATCATTATTATTGCATGTAAGTGTTGGTGTGGGCAAAGGATGCAGTTCATTATGGGGTAATCTTCATTGTTGAGTAGTAATACTTACATTTTTAGAGTATAAAACCATCAGTCTTCTCCAAAGGTGAGATCTTCGAGCAGCTGTTCGACGAGTCACTGAGAGAAACTGTACTGGACTGTGGAGTTAGTGATGCTGTGAAGTGGTAGCGCACCTGTACCTCTTTTTATTATTATTGCCAAACTTATAACATAAAAGATCAGGGTAAAACGGTTGTATTTAACAATAACAATCATAACGCCATAAAACGGTAAATAAAAATGTAACGTGCTCATCATATGAGATCCTATACAAGAAAAAAAAAAAAAATCACATAAAATAATTGAAAAAATATTATAGAGCTAACGATTTGGGGTTTTCTAATTCTATAAAAAAAAAAAAAAAAAAAAAAAAAAAAATCACATTAGTGGAGTTAAAAATATAAAAACTACAGGAGCATTGAGCAGCATAGAGCGCCCTCTCGTGGCTGTAGATGGTCATGTTTTCTCTTGGTTCATGTCAAATTAATTTTGATAAGTCACAGGACCAGCCAAACTATGAAAAAAGTGCGACTTATAGTCTGGAAAATACGGTAGTCATTATCACGATAATCCATGTCCAATGGCGCTTTTCCATTACCAGTACCAGCTCGACTCGCCTCGGCTCGCTTTTCGCTCCGTTTTCAATTGCAGATAGTACCTCCACAATAGTACCTGGTTGTCATAGCGACGCTGCAAGAAACTGCTGTGACGTAATCTTCTACGCGACACACACCCGCTACCCACACACACAGGACAATGGAGGAAATTGAGTGCATGTTTTTGATCTTCGGGATGTGGCTGTTTCTCACAGCAAGAAGACAAACGTTGTTTCAGGAGAGGCTGAGGGCAACAAAACGAAACACTGCTGAAAAAAAACAGGAGTGTAATGATGACGCAGTGAATAGTGACGATTCTCTCGGACCAATCAGCAGTCTGCTGTGTTTTCACGTCACATTATAGTATCGCCTCAGCTCGCTTGGAACCTTGCCAGAGGTGGTATGAAAAAAAGTACCTGGAAGCCGGTACAGGTACAACTTTTACACAGTGGAAAACCAAACAGAGCCGAGGCGAGCTGGTACTGTGTAGTGGAAAAGCGCCACAAGAGTCAATTTTCTTCGCATGAGATGATTTTTATTCGTTCCTTATTTAACACGATGCTTTAAACACACACACTGACCTCATCGAGCTTTTATTTTGGCACTTCCGGCATTTTGAATTTGCATATTGGCTAAATATTTAGTTTCACCCGAAACATTTAGATTAAACATTTATATTTAACATTTAGATTTATATTTAACATTTAGATTTATATTTAACATTTAGATTTTAGATTTAGATTTAGCATTTAGGTGTAACATTTAATATTTATATTTAACTATTTAAAATATCTCTAAGTTGACAAATATTGTTGTAAATGTAAAAAAAAACGGTATGAATTTTTTGACGGTCACTTTTTAGCACATTGAAGCTAAATATGACAAAATGTTGCTGCTATTTTCAGCATGAGCAGCTTTACAAACGGCGCCCGATATGACAGTGTAATGCTATGTTACTATGTGACACTTAGAGGACTGATAGGTGAGGCAGATCACTGGTGACACCACTGATCAGGGGAAGTTCTTGTAAGATTAAAAATCATCTTCTCTTCTTGTCAATGTGAAAGCTGTATGGAAAGGAGCAATGGATTCCTGCACAGCACTGGATTTAAACAAGCCCCATGAGGAAAAACATTGTGTACAAGAGCAGAGATAAACTGTCCAAACTGAAAATATTATTTATTTTTTGCTCAATTCCTGAATTGATAATTACATTAAGATTATCAGGATATCAAAACGTTCAATAAAAACAAGTTTTTCCATTTAAAAATGTATTACACTTATTAAAGGGTTAGTTCACCCAAAAATCCAAACCCGTGAGACCTCAAAAAGAAGATATTTTAGATTTAGTCCGAGAGCTCTCAGTCCCTCCATTGAAGCTGTGTGTACGGTCTACTGTCCATGTCCAGAAAGGTCAGAAAAACATCAAAGTAGTCCATGTGACATCAGAGGCTCAGTTAGAATATTTTGAAGCATAGAAAATACATTTTGGTCCAAAAATAGCAAAAACTATGACTTTATTCAGCACTGTCTTCTCTTCCGTGTCTGTTGTGAGAGAGTTCAAAACAAAGCAGTTTGTGATATCCGGTTCGCGAACGAATCATTTGATGTAACCGGATCTTTTTGAACCAGTTTATCAAATCGAACTGAATCGTTTTAAACGGTTCGCGTCTCCAATACGCATTAATCCACAAATGACTTAAGATGTTAACTTGTTTAATGTGGCTGACACTCCCTCGGAGTTCAAACAAACCAATATCCCGGAGTAATTCATTTACTCAAACAGTACACTGACTGAACTGCTGTGAAGAGAGAGATGAAGATGAGCACCGAGCCGAGCCAGATAACGAACGAACGATTGACTCAAGTTCGGTTTTAAGTACGCAGGAGCTAAACCATTTAGGGCCTTATAGGTAAGTAATGATAATTTGTAACTGATACGGAACTTAATAGGTAGCCAGTGCAGAGACTGTAAAATTGGAGTAATATGATCATATTTTCTTGACCTGGTAAGGACTCTAGCTGCTGCATTTTGGACGACCTGTAGCTTGTTTATTGACGAAGCAGGACAACCACCTAGAAGTGCATTACAATAGTCCAGTCTAGAGGTCATGAATGCATGAACTAGCTTTTCTGCATCAGAAACAGATAACATGTTTCGTAGCTTGGCAATGTTTCTAAGATGGAAGAATGCAGTTTTTGTAACATTGGAAATATGATTTTCAAAAGACAAGTTGCGGTCTAATATAATAATAATAATAATAATACATTTTATTTAAAGGCTCCTTTCTCAGCACTCAAGGACACCGTACATGAATACATAAAAAAATAAAAATAAAATAAATCAAATGGAATAGGCAGTTTTAAACAGATGTGCTTTGAGTTGCAATTTAAAATGGGGGAATGAATCAATGTTTCTAAGTTGAGGTGGTAATGAATTCCAGAGACGGGGAGCAGAGCATTGGTGTTGAGACGGGCAGAGGGGACAGACAGGTGTATGGAGGAAGAGGATCTGAGGAAACAGGAGGGAGTGGGAACCTGGAGGAGATCAGACAAATATGGGGTGCAAGATTGTGTATGGCCTTGAATGTAAACAGAAGGATTTTGAATTGGATGCGAAACATTAGAGATGAAGGGTAGATTGGATATAGGATGCAAGTTATTGAAGTCGGAGGGGTCGGCACCAGTTTTTTTCAAAATTGGGGTAATGGCAGCAGTTTTAAAGGATGTAGGGACAATTGCAGTGGTGAGAGAGGAGTGAAATAACAACACCCAGATTTCTGACTGTAGAGGAAGTAAAAGTACATCCATCTGGTTGCAAACTGTAGTCTACTAAATTCTGTGTAGTGTTTTTTGGTCCAATAATTAATATCCCTGTCTTACCTGAATTTAATAGGAGAAAATTATTGGTCATCCAATCTTTTACATTTTTAACACACTCTGTTAGCCTAGATAATTTAGAAGTTGAATCTGGTCTCGTTGAGATATATAGCTGAGTATCATCAGCATAACAGTAGAAACTAATCCCGTATTTTCTAATAATATTACCAAGGGGCAACATGTATATTGAAAATAGAAGGGGACCTAGGACGGATCCTTGTGGCACTCCATATATTACTGATGATAAATGAGATGACACCCCATTTAGGTAAACAAAATGGTAGTGATCGGACAGGTAGGATCTAAACCATCTTAGAGCCTGCCCTTGAATACCTGTATAGTTTTGTAATCGATCTAGGAGTATGTCATGATCTATGGTGTCGAACGCAGCACTAAGATCAAGTAAGACTAGAAATGAGATGCAGCCTTGATCTGACCCAAGAAGCAGGTCATTTGTAATTTTAACAAGTGCAGTTTCTGTGCTATGGTGGGGCCTAAAACCTGACTGAAATTCTTCATACAGATCATTTTTATGCAGGAAGGTGCTCAATTGAGCAGACACAACTTTCAAAAATTTTAGACATAAATGGAAGATTTGAAATAGGCCAATGTTATCTATTTTATCAGTGAAGAAATTCATAAAGTCATTACTATTTAACGTTGGTGGAATATTTGAATCAGGTGGCGTCTGGTAATTTGTTAATTTAGCCACTGTGCTAAATAAAAACCTTGGATTGTTTTGATTATTTTCTATGAGTTTGTGGATATGCTCTGCCCTAGCAGTTTTTAGAGCCTGTCCATAGCTGGACATACTGTTTTTCCATGCAATTCTAAAAACTTCCAAGTTAGTTTTTCTCCATTTGCGTTCAAGACTACGAGTTTCTTTCTTGATAGAGCGAGTATTATTTGACTCCAAAAGAGTTTATTAGGTCAGTAAACGCAAATCCTAATGCATCATTTGTATTATCAACGTGAATATTAAAATCTCCCATGATTAGCGCCTTATCAACTGTAACTAGAAGGTCTGAGAGGAAATCAGCAATTTTAGGAATTCTGTATACGGCCCTGGTGGTCTATACACAGTAGCCAGAGCAAGAGATACATTAGATTTCTTCTGCATGTCTGACAGTGTAACATTTAGCAGAAGTATTTCAAAAGAGTTAAACCTGTATCCTGTTTTCTGGGTAACATTGAGAATATCACTATATATTGTTGCAACACCTCCGCCATGACCAGTCTGACGGGGCTCATGCTTATAACAGTAGTTTGGTGGAGTGGACTCATTTAGACCAAAATAATCATTTGGTTTTAGCCAGGATTCAGTCAAGCAGAGTACATCAAAACTATTTTCTGTGATCATTTCATTTACAATAACTGCTTTGGGTGTGAGTGATCTAATATTTATGAGCCCAAACGTAAAAAATTTTTTTGTTAATTTTACATTTTTCTGGTTTAATCACGATAAGATTTTTTTCTAGATCCTACATTAAATTTATATTTTGACCTCACTATTCTGGGAACAGACACAGTCTTAATATATTGTACAGCGCAAATACTTTTATAATTTAAGCGTGTAGAACAAAAGTCATCATAATAGTTATTTGAGAATTGTCTTACTAGTCACATGGAGCGAAGTGTCCTGGAGATGTTGTCAGAGAGCAGCTCCGCGCCGACTCTGCTGGAGTAGTCGTCGCCCGGGGCCTGGCTCGCGTCCTCCTCTGTGGATGCACCCAGGGTCCGTGGTGTCCCAGCGCCGGAGTGAAGGACATCTGGGAAGATCGCGTCCTGGCACAGAACTTTCATTCTGTGCAGTGTTAATTTTGACAGGGATTTTTGATTTAGTCTTAATTTTGAGATGAAAATGCTTAATAGTATTAGTCACATTTTAGTCATTTGAGTCTCATAGTTTTAGTTAGTTTCACTAACTTGAATTAATTGACAACAAATTGTGACTCTGGGATGTCTAGTCACCTCATCCCTACCATTTCGGGTGCCAAAGCCATTGTTTAGGATCGCTAAGTCGCATTTTGGTGGTCTATCCATCCACTGCAGCTGCCATACTGAGACTAGATATGCGAATGCTCTTTATCCAATTGCAATCCAATCACAGGGATGCACACTAGGGCAAGACAGTAGCCCATAGCAGGCATTTTCAATGTCCGGTAGAAATCAAATAACATGATAGTCCCCTCTCAGCTTGTTAACGACAACACTGCATATATTTTGTCAGTTTTTATCATCAGATATTAGTTTTACAGTCTTAACGAAATTAACATTGATCTCCCAAAATCACCACGGTGAAGACACTCAACTTCATTTGATGATGGGACCAAAGCCTTTTGAAAATTTCAGATTACCATATTTGGAGAAAGCAAAGTTGGTCAACCTCAAGGTTCGGACTAAAACTAACCTAATAGTGGAACCCTAGAATTACTTAACCCCAACCATTTAAATGAACTACGCCCATCCTTACAAAAAGCGTTTTTTAATTATTGCGAGATTCAGGAATAAGGCTCAAAGAAAACCATTTTACCAGAAAGATAACTGGTTTTATTGCCTTAAAATGCCACAATTACAAAGGATCAATCCCAATAAAAGACTTCAGTGCATTAGCACACTTTGGTTCAAGCAGACAGGAAATGACACATGGAGGGAGGGACTCCTTTGTATGGTAAGGACTACACTCTGGGGTGGGGAGAGCATTGGATTCCACAACTGGATGGGGGCTGGATCCAGTCAGTTTGCCCCCTAAGATTGATGGGAGAGTGCTGGAATCTGTAAGTGGGTGAGGGCTAGATGGAGCAAAGAGTGGATTAAATGTGCTGGGTTCCTTGGAAGGCTGAGGGCTGGATTTCTCAGCAGGCAGAGTGTAAGGTCCCCCAGCTGGGATAGTGCTGGGTTCCTTGGAAGGCTGAGGGCTGGATTTCTCAGCAGGCAGAGTGTTAGGTCCCCCAGCTGGGATAGTGCTGGGTTCCTTGGAAGGCTGAGGGCTGGATTTCTCAGCAGGCAGAGTGTTAGGTCCCCCAGCTGGGATAGTGCTGGGTTCCTTGGAAGGCTGGGGGCTGGAATTGGCAGGCAGAAAGCTAGGTTCCCCAGCTGAGAAAGTGCTGGGTTCCTTGGAAGCCTGAGGGCTGGATTTCTCAGCAGGCAGAGTGTTAGGTCCCCCAGCTGGGATAGTGCTGGGTTCCTTGGAAGGCTGAGGGCTGGATTTCTCAGCAGGCAGAGTGTTAGGTCCCCCAGCTGGGATAGTGCTGGGTTCCTTGGAAGGCTGGGGGCTGGAATTGGCAGGCAGAAAGCTAGGTTCCCCAGCTGAGACAGTGCTGGGTTCCTTGGAAGCCTGAGGGCTGGATTTCTCAGCAGGCAGAGTGTAAGGTCCCCCAGCTGGGATAATGCTGGGTTCCTTGGAAGGCTGAGGGCTGGATTTCTCAGCAGGCAGAGTGTTAGGTCCCCCAGCTGGGATAGTGCTGGGTTCCTTGGAAGGCTGGGGGCTGGAATTGGCAGGCAGAAAGCTAGGTTCCCCAGCTGAGACAGTGCTGGGTTCCTTGGAAGCCTGAGGGCTGGATTTCTCAGCAGGCAGAGTGTAAGGTCCCCCAGCTGGGACAGTGCTGGGTCCCTTGCCAAACAGGGGGCTAGTCTCAACAGGCAGATGATTAAACCCAGCATCTGGGACTACAGTGGATTCTGCAGGCTTGGGGCTGGATTTTTCAGCATGCAGAAAGCTAGGTCGCTCAGCTGGGATAGTGCTGGGTTCCTTGGAAGGCTGAGGGCTGGATTTTTCAGCATGCAGAAAGCTAGGTCGCTCAGCTGGGATAGTGCTGGGTTCCTTGGAAGGCTGAGGGCTGGATTTCTCAGCAGGCAGAGTGTAAGGTCCCCCAGCTGGGATAGTGCTGGGTTCCTTGGAAGGCTGAGGGCTGGAATTGGCAGGCAGAAAGCTAGGTTCCCCAGCTGAGACAGTGCTGGGTTCCTTGGAAGCCTGAGGGCTGGATTTCTCAGCAGGCAGAGTGTAAGGTCCCCCAGCTGGGACAGTGCTGGGACCCTTGCCAAATAGGGGGCTAGTCTCAACAGGCAGATGATTAAACCCAGCATCTGGGACTACAGTGGATTCTGCAGGCTTGGGGCTGGATTTTTCAGCATGCAGAAAGCTAGGTCGCTCAGCTGGGATAGTGCTGGGTTCCTTGGAAGGCTGAGGGCTGGATTTTTCAGCATGCAGAGTGTTAGGTCCCCCAGCTGGGATAGTGCTGGGTTCCTTGGAAGGCTGGGGGCTGGAATTGGCAGGCAGAAAGCTAGGTTCCCCAGCTGAGACAGTGCTGGGTTCCTTGGAAGCCTGAGGGCTGGATTTCTCAGCAGGCAGAGTGTAAGGTCCCCCAGCTGGGATAGTGCTGGGTTCCTTGGAAGGCTGAGGGCTGGATTTTTCAGCATGCAGAAAGCTAGGTCGCTCAGCTGGGATAGTGCTGGGTTCCTTGGAAGGCTGAGGGCTGGATTTCTCAGCAGGCAGAGTGTTTGGTCCCCCAGCTGGGATAGTGATGGGTTCCTTGGAAGGCTGGGGGCTGGAATTGGCAGGCAGAAAGCTAGGTTCCCCAGTTGGGATAGTGCTGGGTTCCTTGGAAGCCTGAGGGCTGGATTTCTCAGCAGGCAGAGTGTAAGGTCCCCCAGCTGGGATAGTGCTGGGTTCCTTGCCAAACAGGGGGCTAGTCTCAACAGGCAGATGATTAAACCCAGCATCTGGGACTACAGTGGATTCTGCAGGCTTGGGGCTGGATTTTTCAGCATGCAGAAAGCTTGGTCGCTCAGCTGGGATAGTGCTGGGTTCCTTGGAAGGCTGAGGGCTGGATTTCTCAGCAGGCAGAGTGTAAGGTCCCCCAGCTGGGACAGTGCTGGGTCCCTTGCCAAACAGGGGGCTAGTCTCAACAGGCAGATGATTAAACCCAGCATCTGGGACTACAGTGGATTCTGCAGGCTTGGGGCTGGATTTTTCAGCATGCAGAAAGCTAGGTCGCTCAGCTGGGATAGTGCTGGGTTCCTTGGAAGGGTGAGGGCTGGATTTCTCAGCAGGCAGAGTGTTAGGTCCCCCAGCTGGGATAGTGCTGGGTTCCTTGGAAGGCTGGGGGCTGGATTCCACAACTGGGAGAGCGTTGGAGTCCTTGCCATCAACCTTAGTGGGTTGAGTGACAGACCCCTTGACAGGGAGAGGGCTGGACTCAGACAAATTCTTCACATCAATACCTACAGAAAATTTAGTGCAAAACATGTCAGAGAAGATGAAACTGGTTTTCCCTAATGGTAAAGTATCATCCCAAAAAATAAAAAAATTACCCTTTTGGATAACTAGCCCAGATGCATTTTTCAGGGACAACAGAACAGCAAAGTTGCACTGTGCTACCACTGGTGGGTTTGGATTTTGGCTTGCATAAGGACAGGACAAGGGGACTTCTGGAAGATAAGAGGCAAGAACTGGAGTACAACGATAAATTACAATACTCAAAATTAAAAAAATCCCGCACTCAAAATGTTAAGAGATAGTTTGAATTTAAAACAACCCAAGACACATGGAGTCACTTCACTTACAGGGATATCATTGACTTGAATCCACAGACACCATTTAAACTGAACAGATGACATCACTGAATTCAACAAACTGCCTTTAACTGTCATTTTGCACTGACACACGGTTTTACTAATGAATGGGTTCAGTTGCTTTGACAATACTTTGTTTAAAGCACTATATAAAGGGGACTTGACAAACACACTGTATTGTGACCAAGTTGTTTCACTAATATTACAGGAATTCAGTATGCCCCATTAAAGTCGACTACTTATTTAATAGATTGCCAAGATTACACAAATCTACAAACCTCTCTTCTCCACAAGCATTTGATCACTACCAGTCTGGTGTAAAGGAAGCCCAATTGGAGAAGAAAATCCTTAAGACAAAATATAAGGTTTCATTAAAAAATATATATATATAAAAGGAAGAAGTTTAAAATACTACATCAAGGTGGGAACAACCTTACCATTGAGCACCAGTTGAGAACACAAAAACAACAACAGATTTGAGACTACCATTGTCAGAAAAGTCTAAACATTCAACAATCTAACACTGCTCTCTAAAACAAGTGTTGATTTAGGTGTTTTTAAAGTAACACAAATTTTCATCACCTGGGTTCCTCGTTAAAGTGAAATTAGTAAGAGAGGATCACTCGTTAACATTCTCCTGCAGACATTGGTTGGTTGAGAATTTACTATTGTGATTTTCAAAATGTTCACAGATTTCAATATTATTTGATTTTTAGAAGATAATATTACTTGAACTTACTTAATTAATCAACATGGTCTATACTGTTTCTCCTACAATATGAAGGGTGGTGGAAATGTAGGAGCATTTATCTGCCACAATAGCAATGAAGAGGAATTAAAGTTGACATTTGAAGAGATAAATACAAAAAGGGCCAACTGTCAAAGTGTTAAGAAGTAGTCAAGTTAGTAATGTCACAACTTAGTTAATCCAGAGCACTGTTTTGGAAACCATCAGGGGGGTATTCTAGAAAGCAGGGGGCTGCTACATAGAAGATGCTAAGAAAAGCGAGGATTAAAGTCCAAATCTTATAATAACCTCAGAAATCAATCGTGACTAAAGCAGTTTCGTAAACGCCAATTTAAGTTCAGTGAATCACGTTTATTCTTAAGCAGCCCTTAAGGTCGATCATGGATCAAATCAATCCACTATGGAAAACAGTCAAGAACCGGTTGCATCGGTTTTCAGATCACCAGTAGTTCTTTCAGACAGTTCGATTCAATAAACCGGTTGAAGAAAACGGTTCACCGGTTCTTTTGCGCTCGATGTAATGACGTCATTGGCGATGATTGCCCTTGATTCAAGCCTTCGGTTTACCCGCGCTCATAACATTAGCACAGAATCAGTTCAGTATCAATCACTAAAAGAATCAGTTCAGTTCAGACGTTCTGTGTGTCGGTCACATATGCGCAGTATCATCAGCTTCTCTGTTCTCGAATCGGATGCGTCTGACAGAAACGGTTCTTGACTTGAGAACGAGTCAATCTTTTGTTCATTATCTGGCTCAGCTCAGTGTTCATCTTCAGTTCTCTCTTCACATCAGTTCAGTCAGTAGGCGTTTCTCAATGTCAAGGATACTTCCTTGGCAGAACTGGTCCTTCCAAGTCACTTCCTTCAGAGGCTAGGCGAGACTCCTCTTTAGCATGAGGAGAACAGTAAATGGAACAGGCTAGCAAGTGCACATAATTGTGTCATTACGTCAGTGAAAAGGTCCGTTTGAATAACGCTGTGAATGGTATGGTTAAATTACATAACAAAAACATAACATTTAGCTAAATTACCCTTGCATTTAAATCATTTAACACAATTCAACACAAAAAATAAACACTCAGGTGACACTTTACAATTTACAATAAGGTTTCATTTGTATCATTAGTAACCTACCAAACATGAACTAACATGTCAAATACTTAACATTAACCTTAGTTAACTAGTTAATTTCAACATTTACTAATACATTGTTAAGAACAAAAGTTGTGCCTGTTGACATTATTTAAGTGAAGTGACACAGCCAAGTATGGTAACCCAAGAATTCGTGCTCTGATTTAACCCATCCAAAGTGCACACACTCAGCAGTGAACACACACACACACACACACACACACACACACACACACACACACACACACACACACACACACACACACACACACACACACACACACACACTCAAGGCCACGACTTCTCCAATAATTTTAATGGATCAGAGCTAACATGAACTAAAAATAACAGTTGTTGTTTTTTAACAGTCTCAAAGATCAATGCAAATTGTAACAAATGTATTGCTTATTGTTATTTAATGTTAATTTCAACATTTACTAATGTTAACTAATGATACCTTATTGTAAAGATACACCAAAACTTAGTGTTTTGAACAACACATTAGTAAATGGCAGAGTTTTGTACTTTTATTTATTTATGATCATTTTTAAGTGAAACAATGGGTTGTTTTCTTTGGTTGTTGCCCATTTTCAAATTGCTCAGATTTATGGTTACAGGGGTGTAACGTGTCTTTCCACATCTAATCCGGTGACATCTTTTTTTGGGGAGCTTTTATTTCTGCATCTGTAAAGAGCAAATAATATACAAGCATCTATTAGTAAAGGTCTAACATTTTACTTGAACTTACTTTCTCATAGTCTCTTATCCTCCCTAGTTCAGTCTATGGTATAATAAAGATGATTTCACTGTCATCTGCCATTCCTTCAGCTTCTATTGGTTACTACAAAACATAGAAATATTAAAAGAAATGTGTAGCACGTTAAGAGAAATAATCAGTTACTCATGTGCGTCTTTACATCCTGAGTGAAGTACAAAGTAAAGTGATGAACTGTGATGCTGTGTTTATACTGTGATGAGCATCTGTACATGTATAATATGCTTATACTATCTGTAAAAGCAGGTCAGAGATATGATCTCAGACAAACTGATGCATATATGACTACAGTACATTCTCATCATAGAAATAGCTGAAACTAGCTAATGCATTTAGTCAAGTCAAGTCACCTTTATTTATATAGCGCTTTAAACAAAAAGGATTGTGTCAACATTCATTAGGAAAACAGTGTGTCAATAATGCAAAATGACAGTTAAAGGCAGTTCATCATTGAACTCAGTGATGTCATCTCTGTTCAGTTTAAATTTTGGGAGTTGTCCAGAAGCCGATCATGAAATTTAAAGTCGTGACATTTGCCAAGTATGGTAACCCATACTCGGACCCATACCCATGCTCTGCATTTAACCCATCCAAGTGCGCATACACACAGGAGTGAGAAGTGAACACACCATGAACACACACCTGGAGCAGTGGGCAGCTATAGATCCAGTGCCTGGGGAGCAACTGGGGGTTCAGTGCCTTCATTAACTCCCTCCCACCTACAACTCCTGCCAGCACCGAGACTCAAACCTGCAATCTTTGGGTTACAAGTCCAACTCTCTAACCATTAGGCCACAGCTGCCCCAATTCGACACCCTCCACAAGGAAGGTAAGCCACAGTAGGTCATTGCTGAAAGGGCTGGCTGTTCACAGAGTGCTGTATCAAAATATATTCATAGAAAGTTGACTGGAAGGAAAAGTGTGGTAGTAAAGGTGCACAAACAACAGGGATGACCACATCCTTGGGAAGATTGTCAGGAAAAGCCAATTCAACAACTTGGGAAAGCTTCACAAGGAGTGGACTGAAGGTAGAGTCAGCACATCAAGAGTCACCACACTCAGACGTCTTCAGTAAAAGAGCTACAGCTGTCACATTCATAGAAACAAGCCACTCCTGAACCAGAAAAAAAACCTCAGAAGTATTTCACCTGGGTTAAGGAAATAAATAACTGGACTGTTGCTCAGTGGTCCACAGTCCTCTTCAGATAAAAGTTAATTTAGCATTTTATTTGTAAATCAAGGTCTGGTGTCTGGATGAAGACTGGAGAGGCACAGAATCCAAAATCCAGTGTGAAGCTTCTGACGTAAGTGATGATTTGGGGTGCAGTGATGTCTGCTGGTGTTGTTCCATTGTGTTTTATCAAGTCCAAAGTCAATGCAGCCGTCTACCAGAGGATTTTGGAGCACTCTATGCTTTCGTCTGCTGACAAGCTCTATGGAGATGCTGATTTCCTCTTCCAGTAGGACTTTAGCACCTGTCCACGGTGCCAAAACAACTTACAAGTGGTTTGATGATCATGATATTACTGTGCTTGATTGGCCAGCCAACTCACCTGACTTGAACCTTACAGATAATCTATTGGGTATTGTGAAGAGGAAGATAGGTAACATCTGACATACAACACAGAGAAGTTGAAGGCTGCTATCATGCAAACTTGGCTGCAATAACGCCTCAGCAGTGCCACAGGCAGATCGCCTCCATGCCACAACGCACTGAAGCAGTAATTCATACAAAAGGAGCCCCAACCAAGTATTGAGTACATAATTAAACCAAAATGATAGGAAAATCTTCCAGTTTTAATACCCTTTTGTCACAAAAGGTAGACAAAGTTTTAAAATAGATCCTTAAATCCTTTTGAAATTGTTAAATGATGTATGTCCCACCTACTGTCACAGTCCGGGTTTTACAGACTACTGCTTTTTAACTTCTATCCTATTTAACATATTTATAGTTGTCTTTTGACCATGTTGATTATTTATTTCTTCATGTGGCTTGAAGGCTGATCTTTTTGACAGGTAAAGCTAGCCATGATTAATGCATAATAAATAAACACTGTTACTATGTTTATGTCAAGATGGAAGTGCGTGCACATGCTGTGGCTGCTCTCTCTCCCATCAGAACAGTGTTTTTGTGTTTTTTGTCTTTGCAGTGAGTCGCAGGGTTTTTGTAAGTCTTCATTGGATCTACCTATCCGTAAGTCCTTACTATTACCAACCCCTACTACTGCATCTCACCTACAGCGGAGGCCCCACAAGTGGCATTAGAGGAAACAGAAGAGGTGTAAGAGTTGAGGTTGAAAGGTGCTCCACGCATTCTGTTTATTATTATTTACAGGCCTCCAAAATACTCTCCAGCCTTTGTTGAAGAGGTCACGGAAATGTTATCAATGATTTCCTCAGAGTTTGACTGTTTTGTCATTGCAGGGGATTTTAATATTCACACCGCGGGTCGCGGTGGTATTGCAGGTGGGCCGCCAATTACTATTAAAATAAATAATAACATTGTTAATATATGTAAAAATGTCTAAGTCATAACATAACATCATTTCATATATATAATTAAAAAATAAATATTAAACTGTAACTATGCTTCCACTATTCGAGCTCGCTGATTGGTTTAAGAATAAACCACCATTTATCTTAGATATTTTTGCTGCATATGCGACAGAACAACAAATTCAAACATGCATAAATGGCTGTCAACAAGGTCAACATAAATGGCTGTCAACATGTTCCCTCCTGACTGCTTGCTCCGCTGACTGTCTACCCGCTGCCGGGCTCTGTCTGGATCTGGTTTTCTCGTTTTGCTGAGCTGTGCCAGCCAGAGTTATTTTCTGTTCATTGTCAGTTCATTTTAGGGCTGTGCGATAAATAGAAATCGTCATAAATTCACGATTTGAGCGTGCACGATTTCTAAATCGCTTTATAGCACGATTTTCCATGGCCCTGACCTCCCGAAGTATGCTATCCGATCCAATCAGAATGAAGCGTGCCTAGCGCGAGAACAGAATGGACTGGGCATATGCCTAACTCCAGGTTTTACACCACTGATATGACAGATCAGTGGTTCACACACTGTCTGTGAAACGCCTTTTTTCCGAGCCAATGTGAACAGATCAGAGCGTTCACACTGCACGCGGTAAAAGATTAGAAATAAAAACGTTCGAAAATAATTCATATCTGAGCACGAGTGTCTGGTACTCAGATGGAGTACGTGTGAACCTGTATAATGTATAACAAATATATTTCAACACCTGAGGAACCACTACAATTAATGAGCTCTATGAACAATGCATGGCAAAAAAGAAAAAAAAGTCCCTGGACACAGGGTTTATTTGTTTATATTTTTTGCCATATAAGTCTAGAAATTTTGTTACACCTTTACTATAGTGATAATTTGGCTTATGTCTGTTCTAGAGATTTTACAACTTTTTGATAAAGCTCTAATTGGTTTTCATTTGGAAATATGTTTCAAATTCATCCTGAATGCATTTATGACTGTAAAGTATATCTGTGTGTGTCAAAATCGTGTTTAAAATCGAAATCGCAAAATTGATCAGAGAAATCACGATAGATTTTTTTTTTGTCCATATCGCACAGCCCTAGTTCATTCAGTAAATACAGTTAACAATCTAGCTTCTGAGTGCTTAGTTATTAACCCAACAATTTTTTTTGCAGTGGGCCACGCAAACATATGTGTTTGGTTGTGTGGGCCGCGAGTTGAAAAAGGTTGGGAACCACTGACATAGATAATGCAGAAAGGTCCAGGTATCATTCGTTCATTTGTTTTGCTTTCACATATGGAAATAAACGAGAAAACAACTCCTTTTTTATTTTTTTATTCCCGTTCTTGCACAGAAATCAGAAAAAACGATATTTCGATTGGGTCCTGTGGGTGGTGCTAAATCTGAGTTTTACTGAGTTTTCCCAACACTATATTTTTTAGCCTGTAAAATTAATAGTTTAAATATGCATGATATTTGTTACCCAATTATTTGGCTTCACTGACCTAAAAAAATCTATTGCCTAAATGTTTTTAATTTGGTTATTTTGATGGTGCAAACTGAACAAAGTTTTATTGTTAATAAAAACATCTTTGTTTTAGATGTTTTTATTAACTTAAATTCTTATGAATAATATATTTTGTTTAATGTCTATTGGTTATTTAAGGCCTGTATGCACATATAGGATTTAGGGGGCAGGACTTAGGGGCTGGGGGCTTGAGTTTATGTTTGGGCCCTACTTATGCTACAAACATCATGATGGAGTAGCACAAATTACACAAACATTTAAATATGCTTTGAGGTTCCTAGAACAATTCAAAGTCAAAGTCACCTTTATTTATATAGCGCTTTAAACAAAATACATTGCGTCAAAGCAACTGAACAAAATTCATTAGGAAAACAGTGTCAATAATGAACAATGATAGTTAAAGGCAGTTCATCATTGGATTCAGTGATGTCATCTCTGTTCAGTTAAATAGTGTCTGTGCATTTATTTGCAATCAAGTCAACGATATCGCTGTAGATGAAGTGACCCCAACTAAGCAAGCCAGAGGCGACAGCGGCAAGGAACCGAAACTCCATCGGTGACAGAATGGAGAAAAAATCCTTGGGAGAAACCAGGCTCAGTTGGGGGGCCAGTTCTCCTCTGACCAGACGAAACCAGTAGTTCAATTCCAGACTGCAGCAAAGTCAGATTGTGCAGAAGAATCATCTGTTTCCTGTGGTCTTGTCCTGGTGCTCCTCTGAGACAAGGTCTTTACAGGGGATCTGTATCTGGAGCTCTAGTTATCCTGGTCTCCGCTGTCTTTCAGGGATGTAGAGGTCCTTTCTAGGTCCTGATCCAGCATCTGGTCTGGATACGTACTGGATCCGGGTGACTGCAGTGACCCTCTGATCTGGACACAGACTGGATCTGGTGGCCACGGTGACCTCGGAACAAGAGAGAAACAGACAAATATTAGCGTAGATGCCATTCTTCCAATGATGTAGCAAGTACATAGGGTGTTATGGGAAGTGTTTCCGGTTCCGGTTTACCTAATTAATGCAGCCTAAAAATCCTTTAACAGATTTGAATAATAAAAGCATATTAGTATGTTATGTGTATGCCAGGTTAAAGAGATGGGTCTTTAATCTAGATTTAAACTGCAAGAGTGTGTCTGCCTCCCGAACAATGTTAGGTAGGTTATTCCAGAGTTTAGGCGCCAAATAGGAAAAGGATCTGCCGCCTGCAGTTGATTTTGATATTCTAGGTATTATCAAATTGCCTGAGTTTTGAGAACGTAGCGGACGTAGAGGATTATAATGTAAAAGGAGCTCATTCAAATACTTACATTACATTTAATCATTTAGCAGACGCTTTTATCCAAAGCGACTTACAAATGAGAACAACAGAAGCAGTCAGGTCAACAAGAGAACAACAACAGTATACAAGTGCCATGACAAGTCTCAGTTAGTCTAGTATAGAACACATAGCCAGGTTTTTTTTTTTTTTTAATTAAAAGACAAGAAAAGGAAAAGTGCTAGTGTTAGTTGGTTAAGTGCAGGCGAAAAAGATGAGTCTTTAGCTGTTTCTTGAAAATGAGTAAAGACTCAGCTGTACGAATTGAGATTGGGAGGTCATTCCACCAGCTGGGCACAGTCCAGGAAAAGGTCCGTGAGAGTGATTTTGAACTTCTTTGGGATGGTACCACAAGGCGTCGATCACTTGCAGAGCGCAAACTTCTGGAGGGCACATAAGATTTAACCAATGAGTTTAGGTAAGTTGGTGCCGTGCCAGTGGTCATCTTGTAGGCTAGCATCAGTACCTTGAATTTGATGCGAGCAGCTACTGGTAGCCAGTGTAACCTGATGAGGAGCGGAGTAACGTGAGCTTTCTTTGGCTCATTGAAGACAACCCTCGCTGCTGCATTCTGGATCAATTGCAGAGGCTTGACAGTACATGCAGGAAGGCCCGCCAGGAGAGCATTACAATAGTCCAGTCTGGAGAGAACAAGAGCTTGGACAAGAAGTTGGGTTGCTTGCTCTGACAGGAAGGGTCTAATCTTCCTAATGTTGTATAAGGCAAATGGTATATGCAGAACAACCACCCAATAAAGCATTACAATAATCTAACCTTGAGGTCATAATTGCATGGATTAAAATTTCTGCATTTGACATTGAGAGCATAGGCCGTAATTTAGATATATTTTTGAGATTGAAAAATGCAAGTTTACAAATGCTAGAAACGTGGCTTTCTAAGGAAAGATTGCGATCAAATAGCACACCTAGGTTCCTAACTGATGACGAAGAATTGACAGAGCAACCATCAAGTCTTAGACAGTGTTCTAGGTTATTACAAGCGGAGTTTTTAGGTCCTATAATTAACACCTCTGTTTTTTCAGAATTTAGCAGTAAGAAATTACTCGTCATCCAGTTTTTTATATCGACTATGCAATCCATTAGATTTTCAAATTGGTGTGTTTCACCGGGCCGAAGAAATATGGAGCTGAGTATCATCAGCATAACAGTGAAAGCTAACACCATGTTTCCTGATGATATCTCCCAAGGGTAACATATAAAGCGTGAAGAGTAGCGGCCCTAGTACTGAGCCTTGAGGTACTCCATACTGCACTTGTGATCGATAGGATACATCTTCATTCACTGCTACAAACTGATGGCGGTCATATAAGTACGATTTAAACCATGCTAATGCACTTCCACTGATGCCAACAAAGTGTTCAAGTTTATGCAAAAGAATGTTGTGGTCAATTGTGTCAAACGCAGCACTAAGATCCAATAAAACTAATAG
>NW_026775198.1:0-7500 GCF_963082965.1 Carassius carassius
CTACTTCATTCAGAGGGAAAACTGCTTTTCATTTCCCACTGACAGTTATTTGTCATAAACTTGCTTTATTTCGTTCTTCTTATAATACTTTTGCATCTCAAGCGAATCTCTTTTCAGTTAATGATGTTTAGATACTTGAAATGGAAAACAAAGCCAGTCTTTATTTATTTTTATTAGTTTAAACTGAGGACTTTCTGCTCCAGTTTAACGTTTAACCTTTATTTGTGGAAGGATCGAATATTTTCTTGATTCATTAACTGAACGATTCTGTCCACGTCTGATGGCATCAGATCAGCTGAAAACCTCTTTATTTTAATCACCAATGATTACAATATTATAATGTTTCTTGCATTCAAACATGACAGTTAAATTATAAATGCAACTCAAAACAATACAGATGACTTATAAAAGTATTAGAGTTATGAAATCGATCAGATTCGTTTGCTCTCTACCTGTTTTTGATTATTAGATCTGTAGAAAATCACAGGTATTTCAAAACTGTCAGAAAGTGTGTTAAGCTGGTGTGGGAAAGATTGATGTAATCCAGCAGCGTGTTTCTGAACTGTCTGGATCTGATTTAAACAGAGCTTGTCTTGCTCTTGCTCTTCTTTCCGGACGTCCCGGCGTGTTTGGCAGCGCTGTTGTTGTTGTTGTTCTGGTTTCCGCTGAGGGTTTCCATGAAGGATCGGAGCGTCCCGAACGCCCATCTGCTCGACTCCGGCTTGTCTTTTCCGGGCTGGACTCTGGCGTCGGGTGCAGGTCCATCTTTCCGCGGCGGCTCGTCAAACGTGACTCTCAGTCTGAGGCTCTGCGAGGTCTTTCTGCGAGAGGACGGAGACTTGAGGGCGCTTTTGGGACTCGTGGTGAGCTTCTGTCCGTCGGGGATCTCTCCCGTCAACTCCGTCTTGGTTTCTGGGTCGCTCTGGTCTGACGACGGAGACGGGTTGTAAACGTTCACGGTTCTGGAAGTCCTGTGTGTGAAGGAGACGTTGAGCTTGATGGGCAGCTGTGTGGGCCGCTCGGGTCTGGGCTGCTTGGACTCGTCCGCAGGATACACAGCGTCTCCGTCTGATTCGCTGAGCGAACGCTGCATGATCTGCTTCAGTTCCCGCCTCTCACCCGGGCCCAGCCGTTTCATTGGTCCAGCTCCAGGCCCCGCCCCTGGCTCCGCCTCTTTTCCATCAGAAGCCGCTTCATCCGTGAGATTCATCTCAGTCCATGAGCTGCATGAGACGGAGAAAGACGTCTGTGAGACACACACATCTACAGAGGAAACGCTCCTTTAATGCTTACATTCACTTTTAATGACTGAAAAAGAGGTCTAATCAACTCAATTTAAATGTAAAAAAATCACAGCATCTTATGAAATGTTCTATTTTTACCAAATACACATTTTTAGTGGTTTCATTCACATTTAGTAACTGGTTTATTATGTCTAATTAATTCAGTTCATGAAGGTTTAACGATTTAATAATTTATTACAATTTTAACAATAAGAGGTGCTGCATAAAAGGTGTTTTATTTTTTATTATCTGTTGTAATTTTGCTGGACTTTTTGGTTTATTTAAATGTATCCAAAAAAAAAATGTCTAACCAGTTGAATTCATGGAAATTTAAATTTTTAACAGCAATAGTGCTTTATGAAATATGTTTTATTTTCTCCTAATCTTGTTTTTTGTTTTATTAATTAATTTGTTTGCATTCCATTTTAATGGCTTGTTTTAATAATAAAAAGGGACATCAAATCAACTGAATTCATAAAAGTTCTTAATTTATTATTATTTTAACAATAACAGTGCCTTACGAAATGTGTTTTATTTTTCAGTGTCTTCGGTTTATTTTTAAATGAAATTTTCATCAGAAAGTATGTGTAATTAGTTTTTTACTTTATTTTGATTTATTAATATATGTTAACAATAAAAGTGCTCTTTGAAATGTGTTTCAACTTCATTATGTTCGTTTTTTCAGGAATGTGTTTTACGATTTCATACAAACTTGTCAAAAACGTCAGTAAACAAAAAACATAACTATTACAATTTAATTAATCTTGTAAAATGCAATCAAATTGAATGTAACTGTTTAAATTACAACATGATTAAAAATGGTGTGCTATTCCTTACCAAAATGAAAAATTATCATCATTATTAGTAGTACTTTAAGATGTACATTATATATTTCTGTCATAATTTCTTCAAGTTAAACCAAACTTTTATTTTGTCAGATTGTTAAGAAGATCTTTGAGTTTCTGTGTGTTTCTGACCATACTTTTCATATTGCCATCTGATTAGATGTACAGCCCTACTTTTGATTTATTCATCCGTTTCCGCTCGTGTCAGTCAGTCATTACTGAGGGTCATTACTGAGGGTCATGAGGAAGCGTCTGGGGTCAGACCTGGGTGACGGCGGTCTGTGGGTCTGCAGCGGCTGGAGCTGGTTCTGAAGAGCGACTCGAGCCGTCGACTGTCTGTCAGGGTCAGAAACACAGGCTCAGGTCAGTCAGCGCTCGTAGCGGTCAAACACTCATCAGCTGGACGAAGGCTCTTACTCCTGCAGCTGTTTGGTCAGTTTGACCACCTGCGAGGCCAGAGACATGCAGGTCTCCACCACCACCAGGTACCTGGAGCAGGTGCTGTGACCCTGCCGCTCGGCATTCTGGGACGCTCGCTCGCCCTGCTCGTTCTGCACTGTCACATTCGAGCCGTACTCCACCAGAGTCTGATCCACAGAGACGTCACATTACCATAATAACCAGTGAACATTCAGAACTGTGATTCACAACCTGTGTTTGTTCATAGATATGTTCATGGATTTTGAATTTTTTGTGGAAACTGTGATGCATTTTATTTTTCAGGATTCACAGCATTTATTTGAAATGGAAATATTTTGTAACATTATACACCACCGTTCAAAGGTTTGGGGTCAGTAGATTAATACTTTTATTAATCAAGAATGCATTAAATTGATCAAAAGTGACAGTAAAGATATTTATAATGTTACAGTAGATTTCTATTTCAAATAAATGCTGTTCTACTGAACTTTCTGTTCATCTGTGAATCCTGGAAAATAAAATGCATCACAGTTTCCACAAAAAATATTAATGTGTTAAACACTGATTATAATCAGAAATGTTTCTTGAGCAGTAAATCATCATATTTTCATGATTTCTGAAGATCATGTGACACTGAAGACTGGAGGAATGATGCTGAAAATACAGAAATAAATTACACTTTAACACAGATTCACACAGAAAACAGATGTTTTAGATTAGAATAATATTTCACTGTTTTACTGTATAGTAATAGAAACTTCTTTAAAAAACACAAAAAAAATCTTATTCCAATCTTTTGAATGGCAGTGTACATATAAACACATCACATGAACACCAGAAATGTAAGTAGGAAATCGTTTTGTGATGTGTGTGTCGTGTGGTCAGTGAATGCCAGTGTTTTTCGTTCTGTGTGTAAACGAACAGAACAATCCTGCGTCTCTCAGCACAGTAGAGCAACAGGAAACGAGAGGAGAGCTGCTTCCTGTCTCTCTCTCAGGAGCGGCACCTGAATGCAGCTGAGATGTCCGAACTGAGCCGCCACATGCACCGCCGTGTTCCCGTTCTGATCCGCCTCGTCCAGAGAGATGCCCTGCTCCTGCATGAACTGCAGCAGCCACAGCAGCACACGCTCCTGTAACACACACGTGTGCGGCGGTCAGTCACATGATCGGGGGATCGTCTGCGTGTGTGTGTGTGTGTGTGTGTCGCTCACCTGTCCGTGTCTCGCGGCGTAGTGGATGAGGCTGGGATGCTCACGAGTGCAGCTGAGCTCGGCGATGGCTTCGGTTTCACTCACCATCCAGCGCACACACTCCAGATGACCGTTCTGTGCACACACACACACACACACGCGTGCACACGCACACACACAGGACAGTTACAAACATGATTTTCTACCCACTATTTCCAATCATAGGTCAGAGAGCAATGTTCTCATCCTACAGACCATCTGATTGGACAAACTCCTGTACACGCCCACGAGTGCAGGATGATGTCATCAGTGTTTCCAGTCGGTTCTCCTTGTTTATTGTGTGGAGGTTTAGTTGATCACTAGATCGGGGATTCCCAGATGTTTCGGCTGAATCCCTGTCAGCTGGAATCTTTACTTGAAGATGTTCAGTTAATATTTCTGTCATTTAAAGACATCTGCATGATTCTCTGATCTCACTTAAAGGGACAGTTCACCCAAAAATGAAAATGACCCCTTGATTTCCTCACCTAACCATATTGTGCTTTCAATATTTTGTGTGTGTGAGTGTGTCTGTGTGTGTGTGTGTGTGTGTGTGCGTGCGTTTGTGTGTGCGTGACCGTGCGCGTGTGTGTGTGCGCACGCGCGTGTGTGTGTGTGTGTGTGCGCGCGTGTGTGTGTGTGTCTGTGTCTGTGTGTGTGTGTGTGTGTGTGTGTGTGTGCGCGTGTGTGTGTGTGCGCGTGTGTGTGTGTGTGTGTGAGAGAGAGTGCGCTTGTGTGTGTGAGAGTGTAAGCGTGTGTGTGTGAGAGTGTGCGCGTGTGTGTGTGAGTGTGTGTGTGTGTCTGTGTGAGTGTGTGTGTGTGTGTCTGTGTGAGTGAGTGTGTGTGTGTCTGTGTGAGTGTGTGTGTGTGTGTCTGTGTGAGTTTGTGTGAGTGTGTGTGTCTGTGTGAGTGTGTGTGTGTCTGTGTGAGTGTGTGTGTGTCTGTGTGAGTGTGTGTGTGTGTGTGTGAGAGTGTGAGTGTGTGTGTGTCTGTGTGAGTGTGTGTGTGCACTAAAATGTAACATCTACACCCGTCGTAGCTGCCGGCGAAAACGCAGAAAAGAGCCAGTTATGTTATTATCAGGACTAATCGCAATGTGCTTGGTTTCAACCTTGAAGTTTACATACAAAGCTGCTTTAAGAAGCGGTAAAATCCAAAACATCGGATGGCGAATCAATGACCCGACAAATGTTTGTCCTGAAAGTAAACATTTGTATACCACCTGGGCAAACTTCGAACAGTACAATCGCCCACTTTCTGACCAAGAGTGGATGTGCTTTCAGGCACAGGAGAGAGAGTTCAGGAAAACCCTGGATGTTAAACTAATTAATGACAGACAAACAATACAATTCACTGGAACTAATCCGCGTTACTGGACTAAACTTATAACCATCTTATCTGGAGTATACTACAGAAATGGATCTTATACAGCAACTCACAGAGATGGGAGACCATTAGGAATACCTTTGCTAAAATACACCGTAAGAATCCTTCGGAAATTCCCCGTCTGTAAAGCACTCTCACCGAGGCCCGACTCAGAGACGCGCACTGAATGGATAAATCAGCAGCTGCGCTCCGTACGGGAAACCATCCAGCCGGCGCTCAACAAAGCGACAAATTCCAACAGTATGAGAGAACCCAGAGTGGTAAGCGGAAACGAACTAGCCTATCTTTGGGAACACCGTAGGAGTAAGGCAATATATATAATTCTAAACAAAAGCACTTACCCAGACCCCCCTCCTGCGATAAATGATATGAATAAAGTTTATGAGTATTATGCTGCGAAATGCCAACCAGCACAGTCACACCAACAGATGGGCAGTCCTCCGTGGTGCGGCGCTCTCGACCTGGAGGACCCGAAAGATGCCCCCGATGAATCCTCCCATTTCTATGCGGTATTTCTTGATTTTCGAGACGCGTTTGGCTCTTTACCACATAGTGTAATGCTTCATTCCCTTGAGGAAATAAAACTGCCGGAACAGTACATACATATAGTCAAGAATGTATATGACAATTCCTTTTTACAAGTGATTTGCGGACATCAACTAACGAAACCGATTAAACTTGAAGTTGGGATTAAGACGGGATGTCCCTGGAGCGCTGTGAACTTCATACTGGCCTTAAACCACTGGCTGAAATGGCTATGTCTCCTTGCCCCGCCTGGTATTACATCTCCAAACCCAGTTCAGGCTTTTGCCGATGACGTCCTCATAGTATCAAGAGAGGAGAACGTCATCACCAACATGCTGTCATACACCGACCGCTTTCTGCAATGGTCTGGACTCAAGGTTAAGAATAGTAAATGTGCGGTGTTCTACGAACGACGCAGCGGGGGTAATAGATGGTATAAGGCCAAGAGTGATCAGCCTCCATCATTCATAATGGCTGGAAGCACAATTAGAGTTTATTCAAGACACGAATCATACAATTATTTAGGACATATGTTTAATGTGGCAGGAGAATGGCACGAGCAAGTCAGTGATATCTGCAAAGAATACTCCAGCAGACTAGACTTGATAGATCAGTGTCCTCTACCGACCTGTATGAAACTCCAGGCCGTTCCAGATATAGCTCTTTCCAAGATTCATCATGTTTGCTAATGTCCACATTGCTAAAAAATATCTTACGGAGCTGAACAATAAGACCGTGCAGCTGGTAAGAAAATGGTTAAGTCTTAACACACACACAACAAGAAGTATTCTCTTTATGAATAAATCCGAAGGGGGACTGGGGATCCCTAACATTGAGTGGATTTATACAGCGACTAGAGTAAAGCATCTACTGCATATGTTGAATAACGATGACCCTACAGTTCGTGAAGTTGCCCGGGGCTCACTGTTGCTGGATCTGAGCAAACGTAAGGTCCCCTATGCTGCAGACGGAGAACCAGGTTTCCTCGGTTTCCGGAAGAAACCTAGCGGAAAGCTGGATACCAGAGCCACGGGATTTGGAGTACATTCGGATTGGCCGGATCTGAATGATTTGTGCAGCAATAACAACATAGAGCTGAACTGGACACATACTGGCGGGGAACAGGTGAATATCAGTCAGGGGCAGATTATGGATCCTAATGTGTATGCTGAGGCATCTATCCATCACACTGGAACCAGTGAGAGGTTGAATAGCCGGACGTGCAGGTATGAAATCCTCCAATACTTTCAAGCACAACAGCGCAATTACTGGGTTAACCTGCGTCTTCAAGGGAAACTTGCATGTCTGCAGAGCGCGGATCATACAGTCTCACACTCTGCGTTACAAAATTCAACCATCAACGAAGATATCTTAAAATGTGTTATTAAAGCTCGGCTTCAAACTCTCCCGACCAAATACAACCTCTCTTTGTGGTACCCAAAACACCACGAACCATTCTGCTTACTACACAGTGGTAAGATAATGGCATCCACAGCGCATATACTGAACGGATGCCCCGCGTTTAAAGGACTTTACATCGCGCGTCATGATCGCATCGTAAACATAACGGCTCAAGAACTGCGCAAAGTATCTGGACAAAGTGCAATACATACAAACAAAACTGTTAAAATTAGCTGGTTTTTAAACTTGAATGATAATAATATAAGCTCTCTTAGAAGTGTTCTCAGGGAATACCCAAACACTCCAGACATCGTAGTCATCAATGAACTTTCTAAGAACATTCTGATCCTGGAAGTGGGCTGTTGTTTTGATCTTTACATGGATTTGTGCTTTTCTGAGAAAATGTTAA
>NW_026775198.1:12500-35000 GCF_963082965.1 Carassius carassius
GTGTCCTGAGATAGTCCTGATCCACAGACTTGGACTTCCTGATGTGTGGCCAGCTGACGGGAGAGAGCACACAGAAGTGTGTCCCGTGGCTCATGCTCTCGGAGTGTGTGAGCGCGCTCCTCTTCTCTCGCGGCAGGCTGGACGTCTGCTGACCGGACTTGATGTACGGCACGTCCAGGATCTCGTCCATGTCCAGGTCGTAGTGCTCCAGCTCTCCCAACATCAGCAGGTCTCTGCTCTTGTCTTTGCTGATCTCTGCGGTCAGCTCGCCGCTCTTCCCCTCGCTCTCCGGCTCGGTCTCCTGCGGCTGGTGTTTGAGAGGAGACACGCGCTTGACCGGCCGGAGCTTGCTGTAGACATCAGCGATGCCCGTGGGCTTGATTCCCGCTCCGTGTGACGCCGCACTACGAGCCCAGCTGATGGACGGAGCTGAAACACACGAGAGCGACCCGTCCTGATGTGAACATCGAAATCACCCAGAACCCAACGAGCTGCGTTCACACTCTCTGCAACGAGTCACGGGTATCTCCTTATATACAGGTGCTGGTCATATAATTAGAATATCATCAAAAAGTTGATTTATTCACTAATTCCATTCAAAAAGTGAAACTTGTATATTATATTCATTCATTACACACAGACTGATATATTTCAAATGTTTATTTCTTTTAATTTTGATGATTATAACAGACAACTAAGGAAAATCTCAAATTCAGTATCTCAGAGAATTAGAATATTGTGAAAAGGTTCAATATTGAAGACACCTGGTGCCACACTCTAATCAGTTAATTAACTCAAAACACCGGCAAAGCCTTTAAATGGTCTCTCAGTCTAGTTCTGTAGGCTACACAATCATGGAGAAGACTGCTGACTTGACAGTTGTCCAAAAGACGACCATTGACACCTTGCACAAGGAGGGCAAGACACAAAAGGTCATTGCAAAAGAGGCTGGCTGTTCACAGAGCTCTGTGTCCAAGCACATTAATAGAGAGGCGAAGGGAAGGAAAAGATGTGGTAGAAACAAGTGTACAACAATAGGGATAACCACACCCTGGAGAGGATTGTGAAACAAAACCCATTCAAAAATGTGGGGGAGATTCACAAAGAGTGGACTGCAGCTGGAGTCAGTGCTTCAAGAACCACTACACACAGACGTATGCAAGACATGGGTTTCAGCTGTCGCACTCCTTGTGTCAAGACACTCTTGAACAACACACAGCGTCAGAAGCGTCTCGCTTCAGAAGGGACTGGACTGCTGCTGAGTGGACCACAGTTATGTTCTCTGATGAAAGGGTCCCAGAGTCTGGAGGAAGAGAGGAGAGGCACACAATCCTCGTTGCTTGAGGTCCAGTGTAAAGTTTCCACAGTCAGTGATGGTTTGGGGTCCATGTCATCTGCTGGTGTTGGTCCACTGTGTTTTCTGAGGTCAGAGGTCAACACAGCCGTATACCAGGAAGTTTTAGAGCACTTTATGCTTCCTGCTGCTGAACAACTTTATGGAGATGCAGATTTCATTTCCCAACAGGACTTGGCACCTGCACACAGTGCCAAAGATACCAGCACCTGGTTTAAGGACCATGGGGTCCCTGTTCTTAATTGGCCAGCAAACTCGCCTGACCTTAACCCCATAGAAAATCAATGGGGCATTGTGAAGAGGAAGATGTGATATGTCAGACCCAAGAATGCAGAAGAGCTGAAGGCCACTATCAGAGTAACCTGTGCTCTCATAACACCTGAGCAGTGCCACAGACTGATCGACTCCATGCCACGCCGCATTGCTGCAGTCATTCAGGGGAAAGGAGCCACAACTGAGTGTTGAGTGCTGTACATGCTCATACTTTACATGTTGGCCAAGATTTCTAAAAATCCTTTCTTTGTATTGGAGATATTGAATTTGGGATTTTCAGTTATAAACATCAAAATTAAAATAAATAAACATTTGAAATATATCAGTCTGTGTTTAATGAATGAATATAATATACAAGTTTAACTTTTTGAATGGAAATTTTTGAACTTTTTGATGATATTCTAATTATATGACCAGCACCTGTAATCATAAATTAATTTTTTTTAAATAAAAAAACAAGCAAACACAATAAAACACGGGCAAAAAAAAAAATAAAAAAAAATAATTAAATCTTAAATATTTAAATTTGAAATAAATCTTAAAATAAAAAACAAAGCAGCTTCACACCAATAGATAAGAAAGTGAAACTAAATATAAATTAATCATTTTTAAAATAAAATATAACTCAATAAAATCAAATAAAAGAGAAATTTATATTATGTAAATGTAATTTTTTTTTTTTCAAATCAGAAATTTTAAAATAAGATTTTTTTAAATATAAAATAGATTGTTACAAAGCAGCTTCACAGCATAAAAATGTTAAAATAATTATAAATTAATCATTTTAAAATAAAAACAAAAAATCAAATAAAAGATAAATTTATATTATGTAATAAAATAACAAAAATCAAATCAGAAATATTAAAATCTGAAATTTTACAAAAGAAACTGATTAAAATAACACTAAGAAAATAACAGAATCAATAATTCTATAAATACATATTCATAATTTTAATATCCACATCAAACTGTTTAACTAAAGCAGTGTTTGCCAAACGAGTCTCACGAGCTAATTATCATACAAATCAAAAGCTGATTCAGAATTCATTTTTTAATTATAAAGCCATTCTACAGAAGCCAGTAGTGTCATAATTCAGCTCAGTTTAGAGTTCATTAACAGTGTCATGTTGAAAAGTTCAACAAATGAGAATCTGAATTGAGCTTCAGTTCTGAAGCAGTTCTATAGAAGGCAATAGAAATGTTGTGACTCCTGTATAGATGTGAAGCTCTTCAGTACCTTGTCTCTCGTCGTTCGCTCCATCGTGTCTTCGGCACAGCTCAGGGATGCTCTTGAACTGAGACGGGACACACATCAGACGGGTTATGAAACATGAAATATCTTATTTGTTTAGCAGCATGTCATGTGACCATTAACCAGCATCACAGAATAGTTAAAGCATAAAAATTAATAAATAGGTGTAAAATAAAAAATAAACTAAATAAAATACTTATTAAAAAAAATATTTAAGAAATAAAAATGAAAAATTGAAATAATTGTAAAATAACAACACTTTGTATTTAATCAAAAATTTTACATTTAAATAAAAAATAAAATGCTTACTAAATATTGTATAATACAATTTTGAGATAACAACAAATCAAATTAAAACACTTAGTTAAAAGGTATTAAGCTTTTTAATGGTTATCAATATCATTTTCAAAACAAAAATTATTTAAAAGCATTTTCATCAAGTCACAGCCCTTGTTATTCTCAGTTTTGATATTAATTTTCATTTTTTACACCAGATATACATGTTTATTATTGATCTACTTGATCTGTAATAATCGCATAATAAAGGTCGACCCCTATACTAGACAACAGATTAATATGAAAAATGTTTCAAGTCCGTGTTCTATGATACGATCACGTGGAATGAAGATCCATACAGCATTTTTAAACAGGTATAATAATAATAATAATAATAAATGATCATAAACTCACAGGTAAATCATCAGTGAAGTCAATCTCGTCCAGATCCAGGTATTCAGGAACGTCCATCTTCAGCCAGCATTCTGAGACACACACACACACACACACACTCCATCATTACAGGGTCACACGGTCCAATACTGTACTACACTCGTGTGACGTCACTCCGAGTGTAGGGGGCGGGGTTTGGGCTCATACATCAGAACGGGATTGGATGGTGGGTTTGTGGGCGTGGCTATCAGAGCTGAACGTGAGTTAATTAAACTATGAAGTATCTATTTAACCACTGATTAACATTAACCAGCATATGAAAGTTATTTACACTTCGGAGAAAATTCATAAATATTTTTTTTGCTTCCAGAATAAGTGATGGAGCTGTTAATAAAAGCAGAATCATGAAGAAAATTTTATTTTTTCTTTCTTTTTATGCTCATGTTTCACATCCAACACAAAACAAGCTGATGGATATACATGAGATGACGGAGATGCTGCTGTCTGTGTCTCTCTCTCTCTCTCTCTCTCTCTCTCTCTCTCTGTGTGTGTGTGTGTGTGGCTTTTGTTTCTAGCATTAGCTTTAGCATCTCCCGTGCTCTCTCCGTGTTTCTCCGGTTTCCCGCGCGTCTCTCGGTCTCTCGTGTCGGATGTTGTGCGTGTGTCTGCCGTGACGTTACCTCGTGCCCGCTGCTGTCTGTCTCTCGCCGCTCGTCTGTCTGTGTTTCTGCCGATTAGCGGATCATCTGAAGAATGTGACACGAGCACGCGCCTCCCTCAGCGTCCTCAGCGCGCGCGGCCCCGACATACTCACGCACACGCAGACACACGCATGCGCCAGCAGAGGGCGACAGACACAAACAAACTCAAGCCGTAAAAACATCCCCTTCATGAATCATTCTCTAGAAGATCTGGGCACGATTCAACTCACACCCGTAGAACTTATAAAAGTCTAACAATATAAATCTGTATTATCACTTTTTATCAGTTAACACATCCTTGCTGAACAAAAACATTTTTAAAAAAGATAGAAAAAATTTACTTTTGAAGGGTGTTGTTAGAAAATATTTTTATTTTAAATAAATGCTGTTCTTTTTCACTGTATTCATCAAATAATCCTGATAAAAGTATCACAGGTTCCAAAAAATATATATATCGTGCAGCACAACTGTGTTCAACATTGATAATAATCAGAAATGTTTCTCGAGCAGTAAATCAACATATTATTCTGATTTCTGAAGATCACGTGACACTGAAGACTGGAGGAATGAATTTAAATTAAATTAAATTAAGATAAGTTTGGATTCGTTAAAGAAACAATAAGATTAATTTTAATCAAATAATATTAATAACAAAAAATGATAGATTAATTTTAATTAATGATTAATAAAAAATTCATTGTATTAATTTTATTTACAGATGAGGACAGTTTGGGATGTTTTCTCAGATTAATTCACTTCTGGCTTCAACTTTGTCCTCAGAATATGGTTAATAAAGCAAAGCACTAAACCAAATACACACCTTATGAAGGTCCAAGTTAAGGAAAAAGACTAATGAAACACATATATTCATATTCCCACAGCTCTGATGATCACTTATATTCCTCGTCACTCAATTAATAAGAACACATGAAAATTAAGAAAACATATTCTCATCTGCGTTTATTCAAGTTTGTGCCTCCTAAACTAAAGGGATTTATAATTTCAGCAACACCTCTGAAAAGAGGCTGAACAAAGTATACAGATAATATCAAACATTAATCTGAAAATGATGTTCACTGCTCCTGGTTTCTCTCGAGTCCTAGTGTCTGTGGAGAGAAGGATTGCAGGATTGACACACAAGCTGGTTTCTTTCAGGTAAGATGAAGAAAGCGCGTCACTTACGGCGTCACGCTGCAGCCGGATGCGTGCGCGTAATTTCCGGTGTAGTGAATGTCACAGCGAACTACATTATTACTGAAGTCCGACTCTGGCACCTGGAAGCCTGGGTTCACTGTGATCTGAAATAAAGCACATCAGACCCTTGAGAAGATCCTCAGAGCATCAGCAGCTCGTGTGGAGGCTCTCTGACCTTCAGCGTGTAGCGTCCCGGCTGGACGTCTGTGATATCGATCCACTGACAGTCGATGTCTGCGCTGTAGGTGTCGTAACATCCGGGGCTCAAACCCTGCCATGGAGAATAATCACACTGTCTCTGTCGTCTGTGCTGTGTGTGAGTGTGTGTTTGTGGGTTTTTACACACCTGTGTGTGAGACGTGCAAGCGTATCGGCGGTAGTGTCCGGGGTCACAGGACGTGTCCTCCAGACAGAAGCTGGCTTTATGACCCTCGGCGACGCGCTGCTGTGTGCTGGAGTCCAGCAGGTCGTAATGACAGAACTCATTCATGCTGTGATAGTGACTGAGCACAACACAACATCAGCAGCACACACACAGTACATCTCTTCTTATTCAGAACAGGAGCAGATTATTCGCCATTCAACGGTTTTGGGTTATTAGTCTCTTCTGCTCATCAGAAGTGCATTTATTTGATCATAAATACAGTAAAATTTTGAAATATTAATATAATTTAAAATATCTGTGTTCTATGTGAATATCTGTTAAACTGTAATTTATTTCTGTGATCAAAGCTGCATTTTTAAATCAAAAATACAATGCAAATTCTGAATTATTATTCTAATGTAAAGCAGCTGTTTTCTGAGTGAATCTGTGTTAAAGTGTAATGTATTTCTGTGATGCTCCGCTGTATTTTCAGCATCATTCCTCCAGTCTTCAGTGTCACATATATAAATAGAAATATTTTTGTAGAAACGGACTGAATTTTTCAGGATTCACAGATGAACAGAAAGTTCAAAAGAACAGCATTGATTTGTTTGTAACATAATAAATATTTGTACTGATCGATTTAACACATCCTTGCTGAATTTTTTTAAAAACTAGTGTACATTCAGATATTTTCTTTTGCATCACGCTATGAATAACTTATAAATAAATTTCTCCTAACTTGTGACAGCTGTGCCATTCCCAGGTGTATCTCGGTCTGCTGGGAAGAAAGTCTGCGGTTCCTTGGTTCTTCACGCGCTGTGGGAACCTCAGCAGAACCCTGGTGTCGTAATCTCGTGCGTTTGCAGCAGAACTAAGGAACACAGAGGAGATTTCACTGACTGCTCAACAGAAATGCTCTTAGAACAGTGTTCTCGAAACCTCCTCACGAGGTCGTCTGTATGTTCTCAATAATATTCTTCAGTAATAACAATAGAATGCTCTCATAATATTTTTCAAAATCTAGAATAGAATGTTCGTATCAAGGGAAAAAAAGTTCTTTAAACATAAAGAAATGGGAGTTTAGATGTTGAGAGAACATTCAAATGTAACATTCTCAAAATGATAGAATGGAATGTTTCTCTAACGTTCACACAACCAAGAAGAAACGTTCTTAATGCAATAAAACACCGGACGTTTTGAAAGCATGAAAACACTCAGAAATAACATTTTCATAATGGTTTGAAAATTATAAAATGTATATGTTTGCATAACCAAGAGGAAACGTTCTTTAGATATAAAATTGGGTGTTCTAAATGTTAAGAGAGCATTCAGATGTTCTCATGTTTTCAAAATGATACAAAGGAATGTTTCTCTAATGTTTGTATAAACTGTATAGATAGATAGATAGATAGATAGATAGATAACATTTCCAAAATACAGAATAGAATGTTTTTCAAAAAATTTACATAAACAAGAAAAAAAAAACGTTAAGTAGCCTATAAAAATTGGTGTTTTAGACATTCAAATAAAATGTTCAAACTTCTAACGCTCACATAACCCAGAAGAAACGTTCTTGAGATGTACAAAATGCATGTTTTAGATGCTGAGAGAACATTGAGATGTAAGCTTCTCGAGACAGTTTCAGGAGGAGAAGGGAATGTTCCTCTGAAACACACCTGGCCAGACAGTTCTCCTCGGCCGCGCACCGGAGGCTGTACATGGGCACTCTCTGGACATACGTGGACACCTGGATCATGTAGGGATCCACCACCAGATCCGGGAGACCTGTGCACATCCACGAGAGAGAGCTTCATCATCATCATCATCCTCATCATGAGCTCAAAGACTCTTTGACACGCACTTCTCACCGTTCTGGAAGTATCTGGTTCCGTATCCGTGGTGCCTCAGCGCGCTTCTCGGTCTGGGTCTGTAGTACGAGTCGTAGTAGTTGTAGTGTGGACTATAGGGACCGTTCCTGGCGGATTTGTAGGGGTCGTAGGGGTCGTCGGACACCATCCGGTCAGTAGAGTCCGCGCTGGTGTTCTGTCGGTCTGTGATCACGGAAACCGGCGCGGATTCTGCTCCGCTCGCCTCTCTTCGCCCCGGAGGCACGTACCGGGACCCCGGACTCACCAGCTGATACGCGCGCCCGTTATTTCTCCATCGGGTCCGCGCGCGCTGCGCACCTGCTGCGTGTTGCGATCCACGGTGAAGCTGAGAGAACACCGACAGAAACAGCAGCACCACACCGAACCGAGCCATGATCCGCGCGCCTCGAGCTCCCGGTGCAGCAGAATGAGTGAAGATGAAGATCAGATGAAGATCAGATGAGGAGGAGCTGCTGAAGCTGCTGCGCGTGCACGAGTTCCACAGGCTCTGAGTTACACTGGTAACATTTAAAACCTCATGATAGATTACACAACAACACATTGCTTAATTACATATGAGCTCACTTGCATTAGTACAATCATTAAAAATGGATCATTTACCAAAGATTAACTCAACCTTGTATTTTCTTCCAAACCTGAAATACTTTCTTCTGTGGAGCATAAAAGAAGGTATTTTGAGAAATGTGCATTCAATGAAAGTCACTGGTTAGTTACCAGTATACGCTTTTTATATATATATATATATCTTGCTCAAAATATCTTGTTAATTTTAAATAAATGATCCATTTAATACATGTAATACTTTGTAAAATGTTGCTGATGCATGAACCAATTAAAAACTGAGATATATATAAAAACTAAAGAGAAAAGAGGGTCTTTATGTTCACGTAAATTTGTCATTTATTCTCACACATATTAGTCAATCAATATTTTGTAAAGAAGAAAAAATAAAAACTTTCAATCGAGACTTTTTTCCACAGTTCTGAGAAAATTATATTTTCCCCTCAGAATAGCAAATTATAAAGTCAGAATTGTGAACAAAAATTCTGAACTGAGATTTTTATTTTGAAGTCACAATGACCTTTTATTGTTTATTTCCTCAAGGGTCATTGTGCTGTGTTTACAAAGTAAGATTTCTCTGAAATAATAACCAGTGAAGGGATGATCTATAAAGTGCTTTCTACTGAGCGTCTATTTTTAATCAAAGGTAGTAGTAAAATCCTACGACTGTGTTCTTTTAGGAGCAGAACGTGGTGTTTGTTTGTCATCTTCTCATCACTCTCTGAAATGAGTTTTGTGGAGTTCTGGTGCTGATAGAAGTTTCTTCTGTCCTCAACAACAGCAGCAGTGAAACTCCGTCTGTGTGTTAAACGTGTTTGCGTGTGTGAGGATGACCTCTGCTCATTAAACTCAAATAAAACACTGGTCTCACGCCACATGTGTCCTCAGAGCTCACATCGAGGATCACGTGATGCATGTGTTCTACAGACACCTCTGTGTTCTTCACAACCAGTTTGACTGACTAGCAGCTAACTGAGGGCTTAGCAGATTCACTCAACTCAACAGCTCAGTGAAAGCGGAGAACCTCCTGAACGAGACACTTTTAAAGATGAAAGTCAAGGTGCTGTGAATATAACGGCGTCTCAATGAGCTGCAGATGTGTGGCGGCGATCTGAAGACTTTCATCTGCACTAATGAGACGGGACAGGACGTATAAAAACATGGAAACATCAGCCACTGTAAAACACCAGCGGGACGTTCTGCTCGCTCAACACACCTGAGATGTGCTCACACTTTCACTAACCATTAAAAACTCATATAATCACTGCTGAGACCAGCATTCTCTGAACATCCTCGTCATGTGCTTTATAGGCCTACATTTTCAAGCAACTCTTAAATAACATGATAATCACAAGAAGAACAATCTCTATTCTAATGTTCTTTGAATATTAAAAGAAATGCTGAGATGAGGAAAACATCAGTGTTTTCACAGGTCAGAGGTCAGGTTAGACTAGCATTCACTCTCAGCTCAAACTCACACACATCTGTCATTCAATAAACACACGTTCAGATGCAGAGGACTTCATGTTTTTAATCAGTACATAAATACATTTTCCGTCATCTACCGTGTGACTTCTTTAAAATCATCTTAGAAAATATCAAAAATATGCATATTGTATCTGAAGGCTTTCTTTACAAAAACACAGAAGACTCTGTGGTCAGCGTGAGTCTGTTATGTGTCTGGTTTTGTCAGTCTCCTCGGGTGTTTCTGTCAGGAAGAAGATGGGAGTGTGAGAGACCTGCAGACACAGACAGAAGGAGCTGAAATGAGATCTGCTGTGTAGGAGACGAATACTGATTTCTGTCCTCCTACTGATCTGCAGATGAGCTTCTCTCCAAACACACACAAACTGTGTTTCACAACAGCTCTGCTCTTCACAATCTCCTCAAATCTCTCGGTTCAGATTTTGAATTAGAATTTATTTTCAGATTTTTTTGTTTTTTTATTTATTTATTTTTATATATATATATTAAGCTTTAGTTATTTACAAATATGAGGAATGCTGCCATGGAAACTAGAAATGTTCTTGATTTAAAGCAATTAATTTTTTTAATTGTGTTGCTTTGTTAACTAGCTGAAATAAAATTTGTATTTCAGTTAATTGTTTTAATTTCAAGTAATTATTTTTTTTTATAGTGTTGCCTTGGAAACTAGCTGAAATAAAATCTATATTTCAGTTAATTAAAAAACATTTTATTTCAAGTATTTTTTTATATTGTTTTATTTACTGTTTTTTTCTTGTGTTACTTTGTTAACCAGCTGAAATAAAATTTATATTTCAGTTAATTAAAAAAATTTTTTTCAAGTAATTAATTTTTTATGTTTTTTATATTGTGTTGCCTTAGAAACTGGCTGAAATAAAGTGTATATTTATTTCAGTAAATCTTTTTTATGTCAAGTAATGAACTCTTTTATGCTGTATTGAGTGAATTAATTGCATCTGCTATCATATCTTCATGATCTCTGATGTTTTCATCTCATTGCTGAAATAATTCTGATATTTAATGAACATTTTCACATTTCCATAGTTTTCATCAAAGTTGATAGCGGTGAACGTAAACAACAATAAATATACTGTTTTTCATTCTAATTTTCTCCAAAACTAGCAAAAAATAAAATCCATGATAGTGTTTCTAAACTTTTTTTTTTTTTTTTTTAAACATCTTTTACAACCTGATGAATCCGATCATCAAAATGTTTTCAGCTTTTGGCTAAAACACGAGTCTATAATCCATAATCACACTTCCTCCAGTGAAAAAGTGTTCTGGTCTGAATCAGGAGAGAAATCTGCACAGATCAAGCAGCGTTTAAACAGATCTGTGAGAGACAACAGCAGATGCTCTTTTTCACTGGAGGAAGTGTTATTATGGATTATAGACTCTATGTGTTTGAGTTAAAATCATCTTAATGCTGGATGTGTTTCATCTTTTGTCTTCTCCAGATGTTCACTGATGGACTGGAGTGCTGTGGATTATTGTGATGTTTTTATCAGACTCTCACTCTGACGGCACCCATTCACTGCAGAGCATCCATTGATGAGACACTGATGCAGTGCTACATTTCTACAAACCTGATGAAGACACAAACTCATCCTGATCACTTCCGGCTGAATTATTTCTTGAATGATGAAGGCAAGGCCTGATGAACGGCTGCTGCTCTTACCCTTCCTCTGTCGTACAGCGTCTCTCCAAACAGAAATACAAGTTCAGCCTCAGTCTGCGTCAAACAGTGGTGCTGGTGGACTTGCGTAAAATGGTCTTCTGTGGTTTCTGTGAGGAGAACGCGAGTCCACCGTTCTGCACGAGCGTCTGATGGACGGGGCTGGGTCTGGCGGCGGTGTGTAAGTGCAGATCTGTGCTGTCCACGTCACACTGCAGGTCACAGTCGGGGCAGTAGCCGTGATACTGGACCTTCTCACTGAAGCGCACGCGCTCCCTCGTGGTCTGAGCACAGTGTCTGGCGTGACCTTTCTCCTCCAGAGAGTCTCTGAGCGGCACTCCGCTGGCTGGGATCTCCTGGGCTCTAGACGCCGAGGGTCTCTTCAGGACGGCTGGGGGTCTGAACAGCGTCTCCTCGGGGTAGATTTTGATGCTGGACGCCGTGATGATGCTGCTGCTGGAGCTGCTGTTGGAGCTGTCCATCAGAGCCTCCTCCAGACGGAGGTCAGAGGTCAAGCAGTCGATCTCCTCCACCACCTGAAAACCAGCGAGAGTCAAGTGTGAGACGAGCTCAGCGTGCAACATCAGATGAGCGTGCAGAAGAATCCAGAAAACACACGAGTCGTTATGTAACTGCAATATTCAATCAATATCTGAATAATCAGGCATAAGTCATAAATGACCTCTGAAGTTCAACATAAAGAACATAAAGCTGCATGTGGATGCATTTGAACCGAACAGACTTACAGAACAGAAAATGAGCAGCTCATCCCCTGCTGCCATCATAAATGTACACAGAATTAATGTGTAAGCGTTTCCATAATGTACACTTATGAACACTGACCCTAACTCAAGCCTAATTCTGAACAAAACCAGGAAATATTTAACAACTCAATTAATAACTCTAATCTGCGACTACATCCACATGCATACTTTTTTACATTTCTTTTATATATTTTTATTATATTTTTTGTGCTGACGTTTTGAGAAGACCACTGGACTCGGAAAGAATGTTCTATTAACATCACTGGAAGAACGTTTGTTATGAAACGGTAACGTTAATACAACCTTTGTTCAAGTTTACCTGGTCTTTAATAATGTTCTCAATACGTTATAACATGTAGGAGTGTTCTGAACAGAATGTAACATTCCTGTAACGTTTGCAAAATGAAATGTTTCCTTAATGTTCATGTAACCAAGAAAAAACGTTTAGAAAACAATTAAAAACGTGCATTTGAAGCCAGAGAGCGCAGGGACATCTGTTGAAGATCGCTTCATCTGCTCGAAGATGTCAGTTTGACATTTATTCGAAATCATCTTAAAGACATCTCAACTCTATTTGACATGTGATCCCGTCCTGCGGATGTAAACGTGACGTCACACAGACGTCTCTGAGATGCACGTGTGATATCAGGAAACATTCAGAAAGAAGGCTCTTATAACATATTTCTGTTCAGTTTCTGTCTCCTAAAGCGACGTGTAGCAGACCTTGACTGCGTGAAGTGTGTTTATATCATCGCTATATTATCACACAGTTGTAATCTGATAAAAACGGCTGTAATGCCTGAAGATTATAATTAAAGGTTGTTATAGAGCGCAAATGTTTAGTTTAATATAAAAAATAGAATATTGCTGCTTTATTGTGATTTCTGATTTCTGTAATTAGTTCATATCTGAGAGACCCAGTGTACTCATGAATACTGAATGAATGATTGAATGAATGACAGCTGTCAATCACATCAAACACGCGAGTCAGAAAAGAGTCGAATCTTTGATTCTGATTCCCTCGAATGATGCTGTCGAGCATCGGAGACAGTAAATGTCATGTTTACACGAGGCCTCGATGGACATGAACATCAGATGAGCACCTCATCTTCATCTTCATCATCATCAGCGCTTATAACGCCGTATTCACGCACCTCTTTGAGCTCCTTCGCCACATCCTTCAGGTCTCCCAAGATGTGCTCGAGATCTTTCACGATGCACCTGATCTGTCGCTTGACTTTAACTTTTTTCACGCCTCCGTCCGCGTCCGCCGCCGCGCACCCGGACATTCTCCGAACCGGACCGGGTCACGGTTGTCCTCTCGGGAAGATCACGCATGTCAATGCTCGCATGTTTTCCTCCAGATGCTGAAGAATCTCGAGCTGCGCGTCCCGGTGAACCCGCGCATGCGCGCTCCCTGCACACACACTGATGCTGGAAACCACAGACAAACAGAACACAAATTAGAAATCATCATCAGTCCTGAGTCATGAGTCAGTCCTCATCTATCTGTGAGATCAGCTGTGTGCCAGCACGCTAACATAGGGAACGTTTTGCTAACTAAGGTTCCCATGAACATCCTGTTCTTTAAAAAAAAATCGTTTTCTTTGTTATGCGAATATGAAGGAAACATTCCATTTATCATTTTTGCAGACATCATGGAAACGTTACTCTCGAATGTTCTCTGAACGTTCTGAAACAACTAAAATGTCTCAGAAAATAACGTTTAGAGAACATTATTAAAGACCAGATAAATTTGAACAAACATTAATGTTACTGGAAGAACGTTTTCCAGAGGTCTGCTCAAGATCGCTTAAAGGGACAGTTCACCAAAAAATGAAAATCACCTCATGTTTTACTCACCCTCAAGCAGGGACGGACTGGGAATAAAAACGGCCCTGGACTTTGACTAAACCCGGCCCAAAGCAATCGGCACGCGGAAACTAGACAACAGTCTGTCTGCGCCATCTTTGTGTACTGTTGATTTAAACACTCAACTTAAACACTCTCTGTACTGACAGGTATTTTGTCTTCTTCTCAGGGTGGATTGACAAAAAAATTAAAATCTGACTTGGGGCGCTTAAAAGTAATTTAAAGTTGAGCTGGGGTGAGTGTCTTTCTCTGCTCTTGGTCTAAACTCAACCTGAATAAACAAATTATGAAATGGATTTTAAAAAAAAAAGGTTTTATTCCAAGCATGGAATAACAGCATATTATACAATCTATTCCATGCTGTCTTAAAATGAATTTATTACTTAATAATCTTAATTAATTTATGCAGTAATTAATCTTACTGCACAAATAATAATACCAGATCTAAATGAAAATACACCTTTACAAATGTAACTTCTGTATTCAAAATCTTCAAAGTTTGTAAGCATTAACTGTAACGTTACCAACATTTTTAAAAGTAAAAACAAAATATTTCTTAATATTAGCTACTGCATGTGGCATTTTACAGCTAAAATGTTGAAATTTAGCTGTTTTAACTGCTGTAAACATTAAAAATGTAGCAACCTGAATATCACTTCCTAACATCATCCCTAGCAAGTAACTCTTTCTCCTCTCATGTTCCATACTTACTGTATTTTCCGGACTATAAGTCGCACTTTTACCGGCCTTTCTCCAGATCACACAGATGGCCAGTCACCCCTGTTCGTGGATGTTTCGAGGTGGGAAGCAGTTCGGAATCGCGAATCATTTGAATCAGTTCGGGAGTTCGTAGCGGGATCGGGGGTTCGGGGGTTCGGAGCGGGTTCGCGAATCATTTGTTCGTGGATGTTTCGACGTGGAAAGCAGTTCGGAATGGAAATATTGATATTTTATTTGTTAACAACATACTTTTCGTAACTTAAAGTTAGTAATCAGTAAATGTAATGAAATTAGATAACTAAGCCAATAGAGTTCAGAGCGTGATTCATGTGTGTCAGTTTGGGAGTTCAAAGCGGGTTTGCAAATCATTTGAGTCATTTTGGGAGTTCAGGGTATGGAGCGTGAATCATTTGAACCAGTTTGGGAGTTCGGAGCGGGTTCACGAATCATTTGAGTCAGTTTGGGGATCACTAATCATTTGAATCATTGGGATCACAAATCATTTGAGTCAGTTTGGGAGTTCGGACCGGGATCGCGAATCATTTGAGACAGTTCGGGAGTTCGATACGGGATCACGAATCATTTGAGTCAGTTTGGGGATCGCTAATCATTTGAGTCAGTTCGGGAGTTCGGAGCGGGATCGCGAATCATTTGAATCAGTTCGGGAGTTCGTAGCGGGTTCGCGAATCATTTGAGTCAGTTCGGGAGTTCAAAGCGGGTTCGCGAATCATTTGAGTCAGTTCGGGAGTTCAAAGCGGGTTCGCGAATCATTTGAGTCAGTTTGGGGATCGCGAATCATTTGAGTCAGTTCGGGAGTTCGTAGCGGGTTCGCGAATCATTTGAGTCTGTTCGGGAGTTCAAAGCGGGTTCGCGAATCATTTGAGTCAGTTTGGGGAACGCGAATCATTTGAGTCAGTTCGGGAGTTCGGAGCGGGATCGCGAATCATTTGAATCAGTTCTGGAGTTCGTAGCGGGTTCGCGAATCATTTGAGTCTGTTCGGGAGTTCGTAGCGGGTTCGCGAATCATTTGAGTCAGTTCGGGAGTTCAAAGCGGGGTCGCGAATCATTTGAGTCAGTTTGGGGATCGCGAATCATTTGAGTCAAATCGTGCCTAAAAAGTGCACGCATCTAGGCTAATGTAATGTTACATGATGAAGTCATACTAGTGCGCATGTGCATTTTGAGTGCGTTCTTTCACTGCATTATTCTGTGTATTCAAATGCATTTATGAATGCATGTGAATGATCACAAAATTCAAGATATGGGGGTTAGAAAATGTAGGGGAGAGTGGGGGCGGTTGCAACACTTTTTACATTTCCTTCAGTTTCTCAGCGACTGTTTGTATTAGAAAGACAAATATATATATATATATATATATATTAAACCCATATATTTCACCTACCTGCCCATACCGTTGCAACATGTGTACATGTGATAATATGAAAGTAATTTGTACTTAAATGGACCCTGAAAAATGTTGCAACTGTCCCCAACAGTACCGAGGGGCAGTTGCAACAGTCATTTAGATGTAATAAAACTCATACTTCGGCATCATTTTTCAAATCTTTTTTTAGTTTATTTGAGACCAGAGTTCACTGAGTTAACTTATTAAAGTAAAAAACAAGTACACAACCATGTAACACCTTTGTAAATCCCACAAACTGATTAATGTAGGCCCTAACAATTTTATAACACCACCAAAAGAACACAAACTGTTTATTTCATAGCATCATGTATTCACAATTCCCCATCTGACTCATAATTGTGGCAAACGTAAATGGAACCACCATCAGTGCAGGCTTCATGAGCCCATGCCTTGCACTGCCAACATTGAAGTCACACCTCGCTTGGTCTGGAGTAGCTCTCCCAACAAAAATCGCCTTCTTTCTCAGAGTCACTGTCCTTCTATGTATGCTTTTTCTTCTCGGTTTTGGTTTGTTGGCTTGTTTCCATTGTGTTTTTTGTCAGTTTTCTCTTAACTTTGGTTGGCTTTCTCTTTACTTTTGCTTTCTCCCTCTCCAAAGCCTTCTTTTCGGGGGTGTCTGTCAAGATGGCTGATTTGCATTTTTTCCTACCATTTGCTTTCGTTATCTTCCGTGGTCCTGCTCTGGGGTGAGGTCTAACAGTCTCAGGTGAGAACTCAGCTTGCACTGGAGGAACTGTAGTAGCAGCAGAAGTCCCAGCATGCACTGGAGGAACTGCAGAAGAGGCAGAAGTCCCAGCATGCACTGGAGGAACTGCAGAAGAGGCAGAAGTCCCAGCATGCACTGGAGGAACTGCAGAAGACGCAGAAGTCCCTGCGTGCACTGGAGGAACTGCAGAAGAGGCAGAAGTCCCAGCATGCACTGGAGGAACTGCAGAAGAGGCAGAAGTCCCTGCGTGCACTGGAGGAACTGTAGTAGCAGCAGAAGTCCCAGCATGCACTGGAGGAACTGCAGAAGAGGCAGAAGTCCCAGCATGCACTGGAGGAACTGCAGAAGAGGCAGAAGTCCCTGCGTGCACTGGAGGAACTGTAGTAGCAGCAGAAGAACCAGCATGCACTGGAGGAACTGCAGAAGACGCAGAAGTCCCTGCGTGCACTGGAGGAACTGTAGTAGCAGCAGAAGTCCCAGCATGCACTGGAGGAACTGCAGAAGAGGCAGAAGTCCCAGCATGCACTGGAGGAACTGCAGAAGAGGCAGAAGTCCCAGCATGCACTGGAGGAACTGCAGAAGAGGCAGAAGTCCCTGCGTGCACTGGAGGAACTGTAGTAGCAGCAGAAGAACCAGCATGCACTGGAGGAACTGCAGAAGAGGCAGAAGTCCCTGCGTGCACTGGAGGAACTGCAGAAGAGGCAGAAGTCCCAGCATGCACTGGAGGAACTGCAGAAGAGGCAGAAGTCCCAGCATGCACTGGAGGAACTGCAGAAGAGGCAGAAGTCCCTGCGTGCACTGGAGGAACTGTAGTAGCAGCAGAAGAACCAGCATGCACTGGAGGAACTGCAGAAGACGCAGAAGTCCCTGCGTGCACTGGAGGAACTGTAGTAGCAGCAGAAGTCCCAGCATGCACTGGAGGAACTGCAGAAGAGGCAGAAGTCCCAGCATGCACTGGAGGAACTGCAGAAGAGGCAGAAGTCCCAGCATGCACTGGAGGAACTGCAGAAGAGGCAGAAGTCCCTGCGTGCACTGGAGGAACTGCAGAAGAGGCAGAAGTCCCAGCATGCACTGGAGGAACTGTAGTAGCAGCAGAAGAACCAGCATGCACTGGAGGAACTGCAGAAGAGGCAGAAGTCCCTGCGTGCACTGGAGGAACTGCAGAAGAGGCAGAAGTCCCAGCATGCACTGGAGGAACTGCAGAAGAGGCAGAAGTCCCAGCATGCACTGGAGGAACTGCAGAAGAGGCAGAAGTCCCTGCGTGCACTGGAGGAACTGCAGAAGAGGCAGAAGTCCCTGCGTGCACTGGAGGAACTGTAGTAGCAGCAGAAGAACCAGCATGCACTGGAGGAACTGCAGAAGAGGCAGAAGTCCCTGCGTGCACTGGAGGAACTGCAGAAGAGGCAGAAGTCCCAGCATGCACTGGAGGAACTGCAGAAGAGGCAGAAGTCCCAGCATGCACTGGAGGAACTGCAGAAGAGGCAGAAGTCCCTGCGTGCACTGGAGGAACTGCAGAAGAGGCAGAAGTCCCTGCGTGCACTGGAGGAACTGTAGTAGCAGCAGAAGAACCAGCATGCACTGGAGGAACTGCAGAAGAGGCAGAAGTCCCTGCGTGCACTGGAGGAACTGCAGAAGAGGCAGAAGTCCCAGCATGCACTGGAGGAACTGCAGAAGAGGCAGAAGTCCCAGCATGCACTGGAGGAACTGCAGAAGAGGCAGAAGTCCCTGCGTGCACTGGAGGAACTGTAGTAGCAGCAGAAGAACCAGCATGCACTGGAGGAACTGCAGAAGACGCAGAAGTCCCTGCGTGCACTGGAGGAACTGTAGTAGCAGCAGAAGTCCCAGCATGCACTGGAGGAACTGCAGAAGAGGCAGAAGTCCCAGCATGCACTGGAGGAACTGCAGAAGAGGCAGAAGTCCCTGCGTGCACTGGAGGAACTGCAGAAGAGGCAGAAGTCCCAGCATGCACTGGAGGAACTGCAGAAGAGGCAGAAGTCCCAGCATGCACTGGAGGAACTGCAGAAGAGGCAGAAGTCCCAGCATGCACTGGAGGAACTGCAGAAGAGGCAGAAGTCCCAGCATGCACTGGAGGAACTGCAGAAGAGGCAGAAGTCCCAGCATGCACTGGAGGAACTGCAGAAGAGGCAGAAGTCCCAGCATGCACTGGAGGAACTGCAGAAGAGGCAGAAGTCCCTGCGTGCACTGGAGGAACTTCCAAAGGATCAGATGTAACAGCAATATCTAATTGTCATTATTATTGTCATAAGGGACAGTTGCAACACCATGTGGGGACAGTTGCAACAATGCGTTGCAACTGTCCCACCCCCTGGCAGCCATCTTAAAACTAGTGATGCTAGCCTAACAAATTAGCTTGAACACATTGTACCTAAGTCTGTTAAGAGCTAAGAAACTGCACATTCAAACTATAAAACTATAAAGATCAATGCTTAAACAGTTTAGACATTATGACAAAAATCTAGTTGTAAAAAAAGTTACTTTTTTACCCTGAATTTCAGTTCTCCCATAAGGTAGTTTCACATGTGGCTGTAAACTTCCAGAAAGAAGGAGGGGCATACTGAGCATGTGCAGTAGGAGTGTCATGACTCCAGCTCATTCCTGATTGGATAAATCAGCAATGTTGCAACTGTCCCCACTCTCCCCTATATATTTATATCATTTTATGTAGTTAATCAATATCACAAGAAGAGTGCCATTTCAGTTTTTCTCCAAAAATCAGCATGATTAAAATGTGATAAGTTACTACAAACAATAATTAAATTACAAATACAAAATGTTGCAGAATAATGTAATATATGAATGAATAATAGCCTAAAGAATCTTTGTGCCAAAAGGGTTCTTTCTTGTCATTATAGAATCTTTTTAGCATAAAAGGTTCTTTGGAGTTGAGTAAAGAACCCTATGGTTCTAAATAGAACCCCAATGAACCCTTTTTTGTAGGAGTGTGTTGTCATAACGTTCACCTTGGAGATTGAAAATGTTTCTTTTTTGAGACCCCAGGAGCCCAAATTCAGACCCAGAACAATAAAACCCACAGAAGAGGTGGGAGTTCAAAAGATGTTAGCAAACTGCAGGGAGAGGAAGAGTAGATATAAGTCATGATCTGCAAGATTAACCACAATCTGATGTGATCCGACCACCTCAGAGAAAACCAGTGTTGAGCTGCTGCAAGAGCAGAAGCACAGCAGCTGTGGTCAAAGATTGGTGTTCTCGTGTGTTCTGATTGGTGGAGGATGATGATGAGTGGATAAAGACTAGAGCAATCAAATAGTGAGAGATGTGCTCACCTGGTTATGGTCATGGCCTCAAGTCATCTTAGATATATATGACTTTCTTCTTTTAGATGAATCCAACCGGAGTTATATTAAAAAACATCCTGGCTCTTCCAAGCTTTATAATGGCAGTGAATGCGTGTTATTTTTCAATAATCCAAAAGAAGTCCAATAAAGCGCATTCATCATAAAAAGTGTCTCACACGGCGCTGGGGGTGAATAAAGGCCTCCTGAAGCGAATCGATGTGTCTTTGTAAGAAAAATCTCCATATTTAAAACTTTATTAGAAGAAAATAAAAATGTGGGAGGATTTCAATATAAACCGAGAGGAGACTTTGCTTCCGTTGCTTCTGTAAACAAACATAGGTTGTCGCAAGACTAGCTTTTTCTAACCTGAGCTTATGCTAAGACTACGTTATCTTCTTGGAATAGCTTGAAGCTAGAGATTACAGTTTGTAACGTCTTAAATATGAATATTTTTCTTAATTTCCTGTTAGCTGGGATTACACATTACAGTGGCACACATAAACTATAAATACACATGCAATTCAATCATGCTGCTTTAAAAAAAATCTGTTTTGTAATATCACACATAAAATATCGGGGCCGTGCTTTGACAGATTTTTAGAGGGCGCGGTTTATCGGAGAAAAGGTGCATGTTAATTTAACTAATCTAACAAAGAATAATAAAATAAAATAAAAATATTAGAACGAAATGTTTAAGCCTACCAATATAGTACTTAGGGTTAGGGTCAAATTATACTATATTTACACAAACAGAAACACAATATGACAATGCTTTAGTTGGTAATATATGCAAACATTACATTCAAATGTATGTAAATATTCCTTGAGAAGCATACATTTCACAATTTTACACCTTAACACTCATAAACAGCATCTGTGACACTGTTTATATTATATTCGTATTCATCAATATAAATATAACGCGCGCAGAAAAGTGTGACGTGTGGCTCGGTGGACTGAAGACGCTCGGATCTGATTGGTCGCTGCTCGGTGACGTCAGCGCTCCGTTCGCGGAAGTAGGGCAGAAGTCACGGCGGAGCGTCTCTTTTCACAGCAGACTTTCAGAAGCTGATCAGGGATGCATTTACCAAAAGCATAGTTGCGAACTAAGTTAGCAACTTTGTTGGCTGCAATACAATTTCCCATTGCCAACCAACTAAGTTGCTAACAGGTTAGCAACTATGCTTTTGGGAAACACACCCCTGATCGATCCCGAAAGCCTCAGCTCGATCATCATAAACCTCATAAAAACATCCTCTGAACCCGACAGCGCTTTGAGTCGTGCTTGTGACCGGAGGAGGTCAGTTTATCATCATAAACACACGCAAATATGTCAACGCAGAATACAGTCTATGCGCAGATCCCATTCATAGAGAAATTAATAATTGTTGCATAAGTTTAATGCTTTTTCTGAGCAGTAAATAGAGGAAATCAACCACACACTTCTGTATTATTTGCATTTTGTTGTGAAAGTTACTGTTGACGCATGGATTTAGAAGTTTTAGTTTTATTAACGTGCATTATTTTGAGTTTAAAGCCTCTCTTAATTACTAAAGCGTGTTGTTTGGTGCAGCTTTTCTGTCGATCAAAGTGCAAACAGCTGACCCTGCGCTCATGATAGTGTTATTCAGTTTAGATCAGGCTGGTATTCATAAATCACTCAGGTAATTGTGTTAATCATGTTAATTTAGTGTGTTTCGCAGGTTTGAGGAGGGAATATGCGCTGGGAGCTGCTGTCATCGGCGAGTCGCTGTGATCGGATCATTGATTCAGTTCAAGTGAGTCGCGGCTCATGATTCACTCTGTTCTTCATACAGTCCGTGATCTGGGAGGAGATATTAAAGGAGCTGTATTAATGCATGCATTATTCCTTATAATATGTCTTGTAATGCATTGTATGTACTCATGAAGTACTCATCCTCACTGAGTGAAGCCTCTCAGATCTGCTGCAGACAGAGTTTGTGTCTGTCATGAAGTGTGTCTGGAGAACGAAGGGCTGTTCGAGGTGTGTAGAGGACACGAGGCTCATGGGGTCAGATACATGAACGTATCCTGTACCTTGAATGGATTAACTGCAGTTTAGATAAAAGTGTGTAATGAATGCAGAACGCTCATCTGAAACTCATCAGCTGCTGTTTGTGTTTTTAATATAAGTCCTGCTCTGCTGAAACTGATGAACTCTGTGGGAGAAGATCAGCAGCAGAAATAGATCCATGACTCACTCTTACACACCCATTATATCTGTGTGTGTGTGTGTGAGTGTGTGTGTGTGTGA
>NW_026775198.1:42500-87500 GCF_963082965.1 Carassius carassius
ACGAGATGACAACAAGCTCAATAAACAATAACTGTGAATATATCAACATGTAATACTCAGACGAGACTAAAACGTATTTAAAAAAAATAAAAACTATACTAAAATGTATTTTATAAAGTGGATAGTTCCGCTCCTTGATTCTGATTGGCTGAGACACGTTTGAATCCATTACAAGTGCTACAAAGTAACATACACCTTTGTTTACATTTGTGTGTTGCCTGGCAACCACTTTGTAACAACCACAGCTGTTTCTGAGGCGCTACATTGTTTGGTGGAAGAATACTGTTTTTATTAATATCATTACACTTTATGTACTCTGTTTTATTGTGAGAAATACTATAGAATAACCGTATTATAAAAGCAATAACCCCCGTGAAGCTGTGGTTTACAGTGAATTTATAACAGCTAAGGGGGTTTTAATCACTCATCTTCACATCGTACCAAACAACGGTGTTATAAATTCACTGTAAACCACGGCTTTTTGGAGATTATTGCTTTATTAATTTTCGTCAAATAAAAAGAGACAAAATATTGCGGCTTGCTTCTACACGAGCGTTCATGTGTACTGTTAAAATATTTTTTGTCAGTTTTCAAATGTAAAATTAAATGAATATATTAAATAGCTTGTATTAAATCAGTACACTAGATGAGGTCTGTGTAATGGTGAAAGTGCAGTACATGAAATTTAAAAACACATTTCTCAAATGACAACAATCTTTCGGAATATGAAGCTGACTCGACGTGCTGAGGAACTGGAATGCGGAGCTCACCCTTTGACCTCGGCCTCGTTCTCGTCATCGACCCAGGTCAGGATCTGCGTGGAGAGGATGGAGGACACGTCCAGCTCCTGGATGTCGTGGGTGGAGGCGATCACTAAACAGTTGCGGTTGGCCTGTGAGACAGAGAGATTGCTTACACCCGGCCGTCACAGACCACACACAAGCACAAGCAGCTCGTCACAGCACCTTATTGATGGCGAACGCCGTGATGATGTCAGACTCCTTGTGGATGATGCGAGCCTTTCCTCCAGGAAACCCCTGGTCGGCCTCGATCTGCAGGAGAAGCGACACACTCAACACTTACAGTCTCTATTATTCAGTCATTCATCCTGACTCGGGACGTAACGATGCACTGGTTGGCAATCAGTAATACTGAGTGAGGTTTCCTGTGTGTTGAGATGTTAAAGGAGGAGTTTATATGAATGTGTCTCTGAGGAAAACCGAGCGTCTGCAGGAGAGTTTAGGAGCTGTTTTCTTCTCATCTCGTCTCTGTAATGCACATTAATGCAGTGTTTATAAGCGGTAACCATGGAAACACTGTATCTGCTGCTCCATGAGCTCCTCCTGCTGTCAGAGAGAGGAACTGCGTCTCATTCTGACATGATTCATGTAGAACAGATTCAGGAATCATTCTGTTTTTGCTTCAGATGTTGGGATTATTCAATCTAATTTAAATCTGAATCTGCTCACGTGTGCAGCATCTTTGTTCAGATCGTGATCGAAATGCAGTGGTTTCCTCTCCTTTTAAAAGGAAAGAGCACATTACATTAAGAGATTGATTTCATTATTCATCTGATTTGGGATTTGTTTTAAAACTTCAGTTTAGTTAATTGACATACATTGCTGTTCAAATGTTGGGCTCAATAAGTCTGGGTGCTTTTATTTGATCAGAAATACAGAGAAAACTCTGTAATATTGTGAAATATTATTATTATTTAAAACAGCTGTTTTCTATGTGAATATATATTAAACTGTAATTTATTTCTGTGATGTGCAGCTGAATTTTCAGCATCATTCCTCCAGTCTTCAGTGTCACATGATCATTTAATTTGTCTTAAACTTAATTTTGGTAGAGAATATCATATTGTGAATCAGTATGGCGTCACGAGTTGAGTGAATCGTTACGTCCCTGATGCTAACACACAGATCACATTCACATGTTTAATTCTCATGAAAAGACTCTTTAAAAGGTTGTGAGGAGAATAATCGTCCAGACGAATCTTAATGCTCTGTGCATGCTGTACATCGACAGCTGATCACATCTGTATTATACATTACAGGCAGCTGTGATTTGATGTTGATTTGCATCTTAAAGAGCCTCGTGACTGGATGATGAGGATGAAGATGAGGATGAGGATGAAGATGAGGGAGGAGCAGAAGCTCTGGTAAGTACCTGGTTGTGTGTGGACTCCAGCGGCACAGAACATTTGACACGCTCAGTCTCCTGATTCAAACATGCAGGTCAATCACAGGCCACGATTAGACGGTTAATTACAAACATCTTCAGTTAACACAAGTACAACACCATATTAATGAGATTAATGACTGGACAGAGCGGGGTGGCTGTTAAAACACAATCAGGAGGAGTGCAAACGAGCAGCTGATAGTGGACAGACTGGTGCATTCTGGGAAAGAGAGCGAGCAGCAGCACAATACCTCGCTCTGATCGCGTTTCTTGGTGAAGATGTTGCGTATGAACATCTCCTGAACCTCTTCCTGTTTGACCAGATACTGCCACAGGCGTCTGACAGGAAGAGCGGCGCGCCGGCGAGATCTGAGAGCAGAAGATCACTCGTCACTCAACTACACATACAGTTCTGCTCCCACACAGAACGAGTAGAAAGATTTCACTGCAGCATACATTAAAGAGCCACAAAGACACATCTATTGATCACGTTTCCTGATCATATCAACTGAATTTGAATTTGCTGAGATTATCAAAAGGATCAAATCATAAAGATTACTGTGATTACTGGAAGTTCAGTGAAGCACAGACTGAAAGACCATCTCAGTATTGATTATTAAATTAAATAAGAAATCAAAACACACCACTGGAGAAACACCGATTAAAAGGCACAGTTTGAGTTGATGATTTCAGTGTTTTGCATGTGTGTGATGAGTCTGGGGTACCTGAAGGGTGTGTTGGAGGGTTCGAACAGAGCTTTGTGTCGCAGCAGCGCTGGACCGGACGACACGCTCTCCTCCAGCAGCTGCGAGCAGATGAACCTCGACGGAGGACCTCCGAAGATCTCCAGCCTCTTCAGCAGCAGCTGCTCCCAGCGCTGGAGCGTCCTGAGAGCGGCGTGACACAGCGGAGAGCACACGGGCAGATCTGACACACACACACACACAGGCGTGTTACACTCTACACACACACACACCATGCATGCGCTGCAGCCGTGCGGCTCGTTACCTAAGAGGTCGTGACCTGCCATCGGGTAGAGGGTCTTGAGGCTGAACAGGACTATCTGCACCATGGCCAAGCGCATCAGACACCAGCTGCAGAGAACATGACCATCACCATCATCATCATCATCATCGTCACAGCACAGGTGCAGCTCATCACACAGCTCACCTGTACGAGCTGTTGTTGGAATGCTCTGCCAGCGGAGAGTTGGGATCTCCTTCATCCTCCTCCTCGTCCTCCTCGTCCTCACTTCCCTGGCTCTCCTCGGAGTCGTACTCCACTCGGCTGGCAGAAGGAGGCAGGTACGGCTTCACACAGGACACACACATCAGTTCACACACACAACACTATCAAACTACTGGGAGTTAAGGAATAAAAGAAAACCTTTGCGATGAAATAATCCCAGATGCTGAGCTCAGGCGGCACGAAACGCTCCTTACAGACGGAAGAGTCCGGCTCCATCACCACGGGTCTGGGACTGACCGGACTGTCAGGAACCTCTCTGGAGTTACTGCGTGATGAGCTGAGCCGGGAACGCCGCTGCTTCCGCTCCACATCTTCCACTAACACACACACACACACACACAAATAAACAGGAGATAACAGTGAGCAAGCAACGCTTTAATATTTCTGCAGCTCAACACTGCTCCACATAATCACTGTTTCAAGGATTCCCAGACAGGGGTTTTTGAATGGAGAAAAAGCCAATCATTTATAAATATCTAAAATTGAAATAAATAAATGATTTAAAAAAAGAAAGAAACAAAAAATTTACTAAAAAATGTATACAATTATAAAAATGTAAAATTGTAATTTAAAAAATAAAAAATAACAACACAAAACCATTATTACAAATTAATTAAATCACAGACATGTAAAACTGAAATGCATCATTTTAAAATAACAGAATACAAATAAAACACTTATTAAAAGTGAATTAAATAATAAAAATGCTAAATTGGATTACATAATTAAAAAATTAAAAATTAAAATAAAACAATTATTCCAAATGAATAAAATCATAAAAATGCAATTTGAAATAGATAAATGATCAAAATAAAATTCTTAAAAAAAAATCAACTATAAAAATGTCAAATTACAAATAATAAGTCAAAATAAAACACCTGCTAATAAAATCATGAAATATTTTATTTGTTTATCTGCATGTCATGTGATCACCAACCGTGAGACCCATGAACATGCAAATGTGCTTTTAAATTATTAAAACATTAACTTAAAATCTCAGGGGAACCTTAAGATAATACTTCAGCTCAGCAAAGTTTGAGAACAGATGTTTTGTTTGAATGTGCATCTGTATTAAATGTAGCAGTTAAAAAAAATACCAGCCTTTAGCCGTTTTTAGCAACATATTAGCTAAAGATGCAAAGGTTAACCAAATAATACCGAGATACTGGGACATAATCCTGACCAACAATTTGGAGATATATTTCCCTCTGACCTCATGAAGGCCTGTGAGGTGAGACTCATTACACACAGATAAGCTTGTGATTAATGAGGAGAGATGCCAGATGAGGAGCAGAACCTGTGGGTGAGCTGGGTTTCTCCAGCACAGGAACACGAGCGCCTCCGCCGAACACGGCCACCCACAGCTTGCTGTTGAGCGGGTGAGCAACGATGCGGAAGAGTTCGTGGCTGGAGTGAGTGGCCAGACCGTGGACGAAGAGGCTGAGGAAGACTGCGGTCAGGATCTCACACAGAAGCACAGGCAGACCGGGCTGGTTCTCGTCTCCAGATGCGCTCAGCAGACGCAGCAGGACGCTCACACCTGCACAGACACACAGCTGAGTCTGGAGCCTGACGATGAGGTCAGGGGTCAGAGGTCACGGGAGCTTTACCTGGCCACTGCGCAGGGGAGGTGTTGGGCAGCACGGTCTCCTCGATGCTGACGCTCCTCACCGGGGGCTGATGGGTCAGCAGGACGCTCTCGTAGGTGATTCCCGTGAACGGATTCACATGGCTGAGGAACAACATACATATTAGAATTAACTCTATGTTCACAGTATGAATGCGCAAACAAAGCCACACAAAGGCCACATTCATGAGTCATCCGCTCATTATCAGATCAAGAGAAGCATTCTGTAACAAAGAAATGTTTCAGAGATGAGGGCAGAGGTCACGGGGTCATCACCCACCTGTAGCTGTGTCCGTCACAGAGACACTGATAGATGCAGGCCGACAGGGAAGCGGCCAGCGTGTGCATCACGTAGATCTGAGACAGAAGGAAGGCAGACGCGTTAGACGACGAATCACGACTGTAACAACACCTCGTTCTGACGAGCAGCGCTTCACCTCGTTGCTGACCACATCTGGGTGTGGAGGAGCGTCCAGAGCGTTGATGGTGTGCAGTATGTCGTGCGTGAGGTTGGTCAGGTGCACTATGGGATTGGCCACCACTGTTTTGGAGATGGCGGTCCACGCCAGGAAGAGAGGAGCAGACAGATGCTGCGGAGTGGGAGAGTCGTCCTGATGAGAAACACAATGATGATTCACAAGGGAAAATGAAATAATGCATCAGCTCAGCAGCTGCAGCCAGGAGACAGAAACAACAGGAAATGAGCATTTGAACAACATGTGCTGGTATAGGCAGTGTGTGTGAGAGAGAGAGAGAGAGAGAGAGCAAATGTGGCTTATCATCTGAATGAGTACAATCACAATAACAACAGAACGTTGTGCTTTTGTAAAATAAAGAGAGCAAACACGAAGCGCTTTCTGCCGTCTCGGTCTCTGTGTACTGAAGCGAACCGAAACTCTGTGCTTGCCCAAGCTACGCAATATCGTGTTCTTTATCGCAGATGAATCGCCTTTGATTATGAACGCGATATTGCGTAGCTTGTCAGTGATCTACGGCTCTGAAAAGCAGGTGATGGTGATTTACCGCTAATCAGGGAACCAGATTTACTGAGGAAATGCCCGTGACAATCGCATGCGATATATCGCCCATCCCTAATGTAATCCATACGAAACGTGCACTTCAATTGTGAAGAAGAGGAAGTGTATTCAACTTCATCACTGCCTCCGAAAATACAGAAAACATAAGTTTATCAAAGAATTATGATGATGTTAAGGCAGTCTTAACGTTTTTTCCCTGACACATTCATAATCACAAGTTTTATTTTAATAACATTAAAGGGTGTTTATGACAAATGATAAGCAGGAGTATGTTTTAAGATTGTAAGCATAACAGATAGTTTGTGTTTCTGGTGGAGTACCAAACTTTATTTATCTTAATTCAATGCTGTATAGTGAGCAGCGGATGGCATTTAATCCATATACGGGATACATAACTGAGGAAAAATGCATTGTTGGTCAGCGACACCAAGCATGTGAAAGCACCGTTTGTTGTCGTTTCACCTCACCTTGAGGCTTCAGTACTCAAACAGAAGAGCAGTCTCTACACCTGGTTTAAGATCCTAACTGGTGAGTGTTACCTGCTGGGACTCCTGCAGCAGCAGAATGAGCTCCATCCTGACGGAGGCCAGTCCTCCTCCGTGAGAGCCGTGCAGGCTGCAGTAACTCAGGAAGATGCGCAGGAGCGGCTGGTTCCTCTTCAGCCACAGTCTGCGCCGCTGCTGCAGCTCTCTGACCTGCTCCGCCGTGCCCCGCTCCTCCAGATCCTCCACCTGGCTCAGGTCAGCCGAGATGCCCTCGGGCAGGTGCTGGAGGAAGGGGTTGTATCCGCAGCATCCCTGCAGCGCAGCCACGGCTCGCTCCAGCCAGTGACACAGCTGATGCCGCAGCTTCCCTCCGTCCAGCTCGTATCCCGTGGAGAGCGTCCGCAGCTCCGTGGTGAGGATCTTCAGGCAGGAGCTGAACTTCAGCTGCGCGGCGAGGATGTCATCGGTCATCGCGGGTGACTCGTCTGTGCTGTGACCCATCGGGGTGGACGTCACCGCCGGACCGTCTCGAGGAGCACCGCTGTCTTTCTCCGGACGGATGGTCTTCATCGCCAGGCCTGATTCTTCCTCGTCCGTGTCGTCTTTATCACTATCCCACTTGAGCTCCAGAGGCTCGTCCTGCAGGGTGACAGACGGATGGCTCCAGTCGAAACTGAGCACCGATTCTGACCGACTGTCCTCTCTAGGAGACGAGAGCGAGGACACCGACTCCAAGCCGTTGAGAACCGGCCACGAAGCCGAGGCCTGGTCTTTGTGCTCGCTCGACGACACGGGCGAATTCTCTCGCACCTGTGAGCGCTTCACGACCTTTGGCATTTTAGAGAGCACCTCTAGAGCCAGCATGGGGCATCCGGCCTGTAAGTGTGCATACGCAGCGGTGAAGAAGAGCCTCCTCTCCGTGAGGCTGATGGAGTCGACGGCGCGGCCTTCAGCGGTCAGACCCACTTTAGCTTTATCACAGGAGCCCAAGTGACGGCGCAGGAGCAGCGGGTGTGTGCGGAGGTAGGTGTAGAAGTTAAAAACATCAGGACTATAGGGAGATGATCTGCCGCTTCCTGAAAGAAATCGATACACATGAGGCACAGAAAACTTAAATCTCTAGAAATAAAGCTGGCTTGGCTCGACACAGACCAGAGGAACCGAACTCTGATGTCTAGTTTCATCTCTCACCTTCATGTGACGAGTCTGCGTTGGGCTCAAGCAGTGTGTCCAAAGCCCCGCTGTAGTCATCTAACACCCAGTACGCCATGCTGCGTAAGAAAGGGTCCTGATGGGCTGCGATCTGCTGGTGCTGACCCAACACATTTCTCTGAAGGATTCGCTTGTAGGTGCAGGACATCTCAAACTCAGACTCGTACAGCCGACAGACCACCAGAGCCAGCTGAAGGTCCTGCATCTTCTCTATACAAACCTGATGGTGCGAGTACAATCAGACAGATCTCATCAACTGAACAAAGTAAGCTTTGACTAAAGAGACAGTAGGTTTCTGATGATTATACCTTCCTTCTATAAAAGTCACAAGGGTCTTGTTTCAGCAGCTCATGACAGAGGTTCAGAGAAGAACAGAAACAGGTCTGAGAGAGACTGAACAGATGCAAACGTACCTCAACGGCATCTTTCAGGGATCCGGCGAGCAGAAAGAAAGCCGCAGAATGCTGGAAACGTTGCTTTCCGAGCAGAGAGAAAGCGTTCTTCAGCGCTGCCTTCCTCCAGCGGTCTTCACTGAAGTTATTGCTGAAGAACGCCGTCATCTTCACGTTATGATGGGACCTTCAACACACGGGAGCTCTTAGTGGACTCCAGCCTCGCTGACAAGTGTGTGTGTGTGTGTGTGTGTGTGTGATAGGTTACCTGTAGAGTCCCCAGACCACAGCTTTCTTCTTCATGGCCAGATAAAACAAGGCTGCGTCTAACGGGTCGTTGTTTCTCTGATAAGCAGCTTTTGCTACCTGGTAGGAGATTATTACATGTTTGGATTTCATGTCAAATTTAAAGAAACTATGTTGGCCTGTGATCATTATTCAAACAAACATTCAATACATTAAAAGTTCTCCTCTCAAGGTTCTGAAAAACAAAGATGTTGAATACAGTGGCTGAAGACATGCATCTGATGCACATGTACAGAAAAACATTAAACAAGCAGCAGCAACAGACTGAGCTGATCTGTGTGAGAGGATACAAGATTATGAGTAGATTTACTGTCAAACATACACTTTTAGAGGCCACACTGTGACAATGATACCTACAAAGTTTCATGTTAATATGCACAGGCATTGTGGAGAGACATTATTTATGTATATCAGATGTAATATTTGAAGCTTGAGGTTAGCTCATGATATCCCAGTTACTACAACACAAGTAGAACATGAACATAGATTTTTTGACACAAATTTTTGAAATTCTGCCTAAATCTACTCATCATCATCTAATATGCACAGAAAATGCAATCAGTTTAGTCCAACCTTCTCAATGCATCTGCGAAGCTTGTTGGTGCTCCTCAGCCACCAGCCCACACCCATGGCTCTCAGCTCCGGCCACGTGGGCTCTCCTTTCTGCAGGACCGGAAGCATGTTGAGCAGCTCCTCTTCAGCCTCGGAGTGGAACGCCCAGGCGTAGTGGCAGGTGGACAGTCCTGCAGACCAGCGGCAGTTATGCAGTTGTTCATGCAGATTTATCAGTTCATGCATTCCAATGGGAATCGAACCCATGACCTTGGTGCTGCTAGCGGCACGCTCTAATTCGACATCACTGCCCATGAATATCTTCTGAAGCACTCATGGACACTGATGCAGACGTACCTTGACAGAGGAGCGGAGCGCGATGAGCCGGAGGCAGAGACGTCAGGAGGAAGGTGTGCAGACGTACGGCCAGAAGAAACTTCAGCCCACATTCATCCAGCGTCTCTCCACCTGAGGAAAACGTTCATCACATCAGAACACATCCCAACAAATGAAAATGAAGTTATATTGGTGAAAGATAATGACCTTGGCCTTTTCCTTGGCTTTCTCCAAAGTCGGTGCTGGTGGAAGCGATGGTGTCCGCCAGAGCCATCAGAGACATCTGCTCCATCCGGGTCAGGCCGGGCAGGCTGGAGTGAAGCAGGTGTCCAGATAACACCTGTGCGTGTTCAGAGCCGAAGAACGTAGGGCTGTACTTTGACAGATCAATGACTTTAGCATTAGCATCCTCCTCATCTCCATCGAAAGGGTCCATGTCATCTGTAGTGACGCCGGAGGTCTGGAAGAGCTCGTCATAAGTGTCGCTTTGGCCGTGAGCGCTCACGCTCTCCGATCGTTCTTTGGCACTAGGAGCCGTCTCCTCGTCAGCGGCTAGCAGCGCATGCAGAGGCAGCGGCGGGATGGAGTCGATCTCGGTGTAGTCGGAGCTCTCAGCTTTGCTGAACATCTTGGGGTCTCTGGAGGTGCATCCGCTGGCGCTGATGGTGAGTGAGCGCAGACGCCGCTCCTGGTTAATCGTAGTGTCCTTCATAGACACGATCTCCCCAGCAATGCACTTCACCAGATGCGACAGGATGGCTTTGGCCCGGCGCACCTTCCCGAGGTCCATGAGCTCCAACAGCTGCACCGGATGATACTGAGGCAGAGTAGGAAACAGGTTATACGCTGCCTCAAACAACCCAGAATCCTCCATCTCGGCCGGGAGGTCGTACACGGTTCTCTTTCCACTGAGTTTCTGTGCCAAACTAGTCATGGATCTAGTGAGGGTCTTTCTAGAAGGATTCAGACTGAGTCCCTCCTGCTTCACCACAGAGTTCAGCGACGTCACGCTTCCAGTGCGAGACGGTTTGACCGGAGCCGGCGGATGCCACTGGGAGTAGACGTGCATCTCGCAATCCATCCCGACTACTAAGATGCCATCTCGCACCCAAGAAAGAGAGACGGGAATGGGTAGCGAACCCTCAACCGAAGACACCAGATCCACTACTCGGAGGAGCACCAATCGAGAGCAGATGCTCTCCTTACTGCAGTCGGACAATCCCAGATCTGGAGGTTTTCCAGAAAGCATCCCGTACATGTAAAGCTTGGATCCCAGACCCACGGTTAATATATGAGAGCCATCTTCTCTGGAAACCCAGTCTAAGTGGACCTGCCTCTTACTGCCCACAGCTGAACAGCCGTTACTCAAGCAGTGGTTCTCACTCGGGCTGTCGGAGCTACAGACTTTAAGCGTCTGCTCCAGAATCCACTGGGAGCCTCCGGTGGAGTCGCACTGGAAGATGCTGATGAGCATGATGTGTTGGTGGCTGCGGTGTGCGACTGCGACTCTGCTGGTGTGACAGCAGCTGAGAGCCATGAGCTGACCGCACACACTCAGAGCGCTGCTGCTGACCTCGCCCTCCTCCACCAGCAGAGGCCACTCCTCCCAGACGTATGACGGGTCAGCAGAGCCATCGGGGTCAGAGACCGAGCTGCACCTCCAGAACCGGACGGATCCGTCCGAGCAGGACGTGGCCAGCAGATACGGAGAGCGTCCGGCCGGCTGCAGAGATGAAGCACTCAAATGACCTGCAACACAAGTGTTGGTGTTTATCATCAGATAATCCAACAGAATATCCAACTGCATTTTAAATTACAGAAGGCACTTCAAGTTTGGGAAAGACTGAAACAAATCATAAGATTGTGTTACAAATAATCTTCAAAGGCACTCAGAGGTCGTGACCTGCAGCAGGTGATACACGCATAACTTCAACGCCCTGCGGCAGATCCAGCTCCTGGCTGAAGACTTTCGTACTGCTCAGGGCGAGCCGGCAGGCGCTCTGGAGGTTAGACGTGTTCAGCTTGGGTCTCGGGGTTTGTGGGGATCCGTCCGTCTCGAAGTTAAACTGTGAGCTGTTCACGGGGGACGGAGACAGAGTCTCTCTCTCTGGAGTTTGAGTTTGCTCTGAAAGAATGACACAAATCTGGTCACAGTCTAACCCTAACCTGCCTTTATGAGCGACATGATAATTAGTGGTTGAGTGATATGGATTTTTTAAGGCCAACATAAAGCCGATAAATGAGATATATCACACACTATATAATGCAAAGACAATAAAAACACATGCATAATATCATATCGAAATATATTTTAAAAAATGTCAACGTCATAAAAAAATTAATCTGCAAAAAATTATTCTTCAATTCAATTATGGTATTTTACTCATAAATAAATTGTAAAAAATATTAATAACAACACTAACAGTGCACTCAGTAATCTAGTAAATTGTGTGCCTGCTGTCAAAATAAAAGTCCCATTTCTCACATCTCGGCCAAATAGAAAAAAATATCGGCCGATATATCGGTTGACCACTAATCAATCTTAAAGCAGTGCTCATGCCGTTGCTTAGGCTTTGTTTGATCACACTTGACCTCATGTCTGACCCCAATCTCGCACTTGTCACAGTCTAATAAAGTGAGAATCACATTAAATACCATGAGATCCATTACAAACCCATAACGACGGGAACGGCGTCCAGCTGCAGGTGCCACATGTGCAGGAGCGACCTGCCGCTCTGAGTGACCTCCACCACCACCAGGAAGAAGCGAGCGGAGAAGAGCGTCCGGCTGGGAACTGAAGGAAGGACAAGCGTTCACGGCACAGCACAGAAACACGACGAACACTGAGAGAGAGAGAGAGAGAGAGAGAGTGAGCTCTTACCAGAATCCTGCAGGTAATCGTCTATCTTCTCATTTCCCAAGATCAGGTCTTCCTCAAACACATGCAGCAGCTGCGTCTCTTTCCCCTGCTGAACAAACAGAGAGAGAGACGTGAGCGCTGAGCACTCTGGGAAATAACATGATGATCTTGTGTTAGGTCATCCTATTATTTGGGATCTTATACGTACAAAGTCTGTGATGGCATCGAGCTCAATGATGCAGCCTGGTCTGGCCGTCGACTGCTGGCTGATGATGTTAAACACCTCTCCAACATATTTCTGGAGAAAAACACACGACAGATAACCAGGAATCTAATCATTGATGTACTGAAATAACAGACAGGTCCCTTCTTACGGAGATGTTGGGGTTGGAGAGTTCACTCAGCAGTTTCTTGGCCTCGATGATGGCCTGATAGAGTCGGAGCGAGTGTCCATCACTGGCGATGAAGCAGGCACTGGGTGAGTTCCCATACACACCTTCGGGAAGGGAATTATTGATTAATACACCAACAGTAACATCCAATCAGCTGCAAGCTGAGAAACAGACATGCGTCACACACGAGGGATTCTCAGTTGAAGTTTTAAAGACATGCATTAAATATTCACGAGCTGAATAAACATGAATGAATATTATATGCAGCAGAGACTCTGTTCAAACAGGGATGCTTGTAAATGTTTCAAGCTCAATCATTAAAAATGATGCCTTCTCCTGTACTGTACTCTAAGCTACTGTTTCTAACACAAGACTGAACTACTCTAGGCTCTAGTAGGTTTCCACAGTGAGTTTTGCGTTGATGTCAGACTCTAAGAGAGACGTCCTCACCGAGGCAGCTGCTGGGGATGAGCGTGGGCAGCCAGGCCACGTTAGAGAAGGCTGATGTGTGCAGAGAGTTGATCCTGGCCAGCTCAGACACGCCTCCAGAGAACGACAGCGGTCCCACTGGATCCACACGCCACAGGATCAGCTCACTGTAGATGGCGTTGGGATCCTGGGTGACTCCTCCGGATGAGACTCTGCTCCTGCGGGACGGGGCAGCGGCGGGACGGGTCAAAGCGTCTCCGTCGGGCGTCCTCAGGGCGTTGTGATGCGAGGTGGTCAGCAGCAGCGGCAGCAGAGAGTGGCAGGCCAGATCGTTGAGGTGGAAGCGGTGGCCACAGTAGCGTGACTTATGAGACACGCTGAGCACCGTGGAGAAGGCCGAGTCCTCGGCGAAGCTGACGGCCCACTGGTTGAGCGAGCCGTCGGCGTGTTTGGAGATCATCAGGACGCTGGGGGTGAAGATGCTGAGACGCAGGCTGCTGGAGGACGGTTTGTTCTGGCTCAGTCCGATCAGAGCAGAGGAGGATGAGTGCGGCAGGACCGCGGGACGCTGACGGCCGTGCTGCATGGCCAGCTCCACGTTTCTGTTGCAGGCGTACATGACCACGCTGCGGCTGAGCGAGATGGCGTCGCCAGTGGGGAAGGCAACGGGAATCCTGGACACGAAGGAAACCTGAAACAGAGAATTCAGTTCTGTGAATTAATGTTAGTACTCTGAAAAACCATTTGTTGAAAAATCACACTGTTCTTAAAAAAAAAAAAGAGTAGGCAGTAAGCTAGTGTGTCATTATGAACACTTTCTTTATGAATGAGTCACTGAATCAATGACTCAAATGATCCGTTTAATGATTCATTCGGGAATGAAACGCAACATTTTTTTTTTTTTTGCTTTCAGATTGTGAATCATCAGTTTATTCTAACAGGCTTCATCACACAATAAATGCTTTTGGATTCTCAAGATTTGTTTGTTTTTTTTTCAAAATGAGTGTCACTCAATGTCAGCTGACACATAAAACTACGATATTATCCTAGACAAAACATACTGGCCTTTGTCAACACAATGATTATAAAATAACAACTATCATTACACTATTGGTTAAAACATGAGCGGTGGTCACTCATTCACAAGTCACCTGCCACAACACCAGTGTGTTCTGAGGGGTCACCAGGGTGTAGTTACAGAGTGTTTTGAGTTGAGGAGCCGCTCTCAGAATGCGGCGTCTGTACCTGTGCCTGTCGGAACATGCCGGGCTGGTATTCGTCCAGCCAGTCGACGTGCCACACCAGCAGCGAGCCGTCCATCGGGTGGATGCTGAACAGCATGTCTGCTGCTCTGTTCCAGTCACTCAGCAGCACGTCCAGCTGATGATCCACAGCCGCCGCAGGGAGAGAGACAGCATCAGCACCGCTCCCCTCCTCATCAGCATCTGCTCACAACAGAGAGATTCAGCTTCATGTGGCACATGTGGATCTGCTCACGCTGTTCAGACAGGCCTATTAGTCTACAAGTACCACCATAAAGCTGCAAACACACAGATGGCATTTCTTCCCTATACGGCTCAGATGATGCAGACGGTACCGTAGTGCTCTGTGTGTCCATTCTGCTCGCCGCTGCTCTTCAGCTGCTGTAGAAACACCTCCATGCTCAGCGTCAGGTGCAGCTCTTTGTTGTTGAGCCAGTGGACGGTGAACGGTCCGCCCGGTTCCTCCTCATCAGAGCCGTTCATGGACGAGATGGAGGGCAGCAGAGGGATGTCTGCACACAAACGTCACCGTCATGCTATAATCATGCAGCAATGCTAAAAGTGTTTTGTTTTTTTAACTGCAAGTGCTAAGTTTACATAAAATTTTCATGTCTCGGGTGTGGTTGACCTGGTAAATATACAATTTAAGTATGAAATCTGGCCACAGTGTTGGAGGAGGTGTGCTACCTGTGGCTGGGTTGATGCTGGCGGCGATGTGGAAGTGGCACAGTGCGTTGGCGTGCAGGATGTTGGTGCGGTGGCTGTAGTGTTTGTTCTGCTGCTGCGGCAGAGGACCGCTGTATGAGAGCTGAGATAAACAGCGCACCTCCTCTCTCCACGACGGCTTCAGCTTTAGCTGTGAACACAAACAGATGAAGAACAGTTCTAGTGTCTCATCAGTCGACACACAGCACCTGGCGCTCTCACCTCCAGCGGGCTCTGCTTCTGCACTCGGGTGCTGCTGGACGACTTCTTCATGTTGTTTGCCTTCATGGTGTGATTGTGTCCAAGTCCAGACAGCAGACAGTCGCTGGGCAGCAGTGTTTCAGCCCACAGACGACACACACTGTCCTTACAGCAGGTCAGCAGCATGTTACACACGGTGCCCCTGTAAGACAGAGCGGTCAGAGGGACAGAGCGGTCAGAGGGACAGAGCGGTCAGAGGGAAAGAGCGGTCAGAGAGACAGAGCGGTCACAGAGACAGAGCGGTCAGAGGGACAGAGCGGTCAGAGGGACAGAGCGGTCAGAGGGACAGAGCGGTCAGAGGGAAAGAGCGGTCAGAGGGACAGAGCGGTCAGAGGGAAAGAGCGGTCAGAGAGACAGAGCGGTCACAGAGACAGAGCGGTCAGAGGGACAGAGCGGTCAGAGGGACAGAGCGGTCAGAGGAACAGAGCGGTCAGAGAGACAGAGCGGTCAGAGAGACAGAGCGGTCAGAGGGACAGAGCGGTCAGAGAGACAGAGCGGTCAGAGGGACAGAGCAGTCAGAGGGACAGAGCAGTCAGAGGGACAGAGCGGTCAGAGGGACAGAGCGGTCAGAGGAACAGAGCGGTCAGAGGAACAGAGCGGTCAGAGAGACAGAGCGGTCAGAGGGACAGAGCGGTCAGAGAGACAGAGCGGTCACAGAGACAGAGCGGTCAGAGGGACAGAGCGGTCAGAGGGACAGAGCGGTCAGAGGAACAGAGCGGTCAGAGGGAAAGAGCGGTCAGAGGGACAGAGCGGTCAGAGGGACAGAGCGGTCAGAGGGAAAGAGCGGTCAGAGAGACAGAGCGGTCACAGAGACAGAGCGGTCAGAGGGACAGAGCGGTCAGAGGGACAGAGCGGTCAGAGGAACAGAGCGGTCAGAGAGACAGAGCGGTCAGAGAGACAGAGCGGTCAGAGGGACAGAGCGGTCAGAGAGACAGAGCGGTCAGAGGGACAGAGCAGTCAGAGGGACAGAGCGGTCAGAGGGACAGAGCGGTCAGAGGAACAGAGCGGTCAGAGGAACAGAGCGGTCAGAGAGACAGAGCGGTCAGAGAGACAGAGCGGTCAGAGGGACAGAGCAGTCAGAGGGACAGAGCGGTCAGAGGGACAGAGCGGTCAGAGAGACAGAGCGGTCAGAGAGACAGAGCGGTCAGAGATACAGAGCGGTCAGAGGGACAGAGCGGTCAGCGGTACAGAGAGACAGAGCGGTCAGAGGGACAGAGCGGTCAGAGAGACAGAGCGGTCAGAGATACAGAGCGGTCAGAGGGACAGAGCGGTCAGCGGTACAGAGAGACAGAGCGGTCAGAGACAGAGCGGTCAGCGGTACAGAGAGACAGAGCGGTCAGAGAGACAGAGCGGTCAGAGATACAGAGCGGTCAGAGATACAGAGCGGTCAGAGGGACAGAGCGGTCAGAGAGACAGAGCGGTCAGCGGTACAGAGAGACAGAGCGGTCAGAGACAGAGCGGTCAGCGGTACAGAGAGACAGAGCGGTCAGAGAGATAGAGCGGTCAGAGGGACAGAGCGGTCAGAGAGACAGAGCGGTCAGCGGTACAGAGAGACAGAGCGGTCAGAGACAGAGCGGTCAGAGGGTACAGAGAGACAGAGCAGTCAGTGGGACAGAGCGGTCAGCGGGAGTGTCTGCAGAGGCGTCACACATCGACTGACCTGGGCATGTGTTTGCTGGTCTTCCTCCAGGAGAAGCCGGTGACGGAGCGAGGGTGAGCCAGATAAATGAAGGAGAAGTTGATCTCGGCTCCGGAGTGCAGGTCGAGCGGCGTGAAGAGTTTATTGACATCCGCTTGCCATTTACTGGTGCTGTACCACACCTTCACCAGACAGTCGTCCTGAAACCACACAATCCTTCATTAATTCTGCATTCAAGTCACGTCAGAAAGATTGTGTTCTGGAGCTTTCCGTGTGTTAGTGAGAAAACATGGGAGAAGCAACAGATGCAGTAAATCAGCATCAGAGACGTAACCTTTGCTGTTGTTCTGTAGAGCTTTTATTTGCATGTTTTATAACGGGGTTTTTAATCTGATGCTGTATTTCTTCTTACAGTATTTTATTGTTTTAAATGCACTTCATTATTAAACTATATCCATGGCAAATTTGAGAGTAGTACGATTTAAAATAGTCTTTACTAATAATATTTAACAATATTCATATTCAGAATAAATAAATAATAATATATAATCTTTCAATTTGATATTTGATGAAAGAAAACATTTTTTTTGGTTAATTTGTTTAAATATGTGACTTTTTTCCATTTATAATAAAGCAAGATAAGTTGCATGTACAGGATTCTACAAATACATAATTTAATTTGTAGAACCTTCATGAATTGGATAAAAACATAAAAAGCAAACACACACCTAATGTGCAGTCTTTATTCATCATTTTAAGTGATTTTGTAAGTTTTGGGATTTGAAATCATATTTTCTTCTTGCAAACACAAAGATTCTCGCACGAGCATCATATTCGACTGGAGGTCAGCAAGGATTTGGGTGAACAGTTTTGTTTTGTTTTATACACAATCAAATGACTTGAAATAATGTGCACATCATAAATGTGAGCCAGGAGCACCAGTCATTATGGTACATTTTTCTAAATTGAGATTTCTACATCTGAAAGCTGAATAAATCATCTCTCCATTGATGTGTGGTTTGTTACGATAGATCAATATTTGTCTGAGATACAACTATTTGAAAATCTGGAATCTGAGGGAGCAAAAAAATCTAAATATTGAGAAAATCATCTTTAAAGTTGTTCAAATGAAGTTCTCAGCAATGCATATTACTAATCAAACATTAAATTTTGATATATTTACGGTAGGAAACGACTAAATATCTTCATGAACATGATTTTTACTTAATATCCTAATGATTTTTGGCATAAAAGAGAAATGTATCATTTTGACCAATACGGTGTATTTTTGTCTATTGCTACAAATATCCCTGTGCTACTGATGACTGCTTCTGTGCTGCAGGGACACACATGTACAAATACAAACCTGTCCTGCGGTCGCAAAAAACTCTCCATCTGGGGAAAACTTGATGAAGTGAGTCGGAGCAGCAGACCTGTAACAACCAGAGAGATTTTACCAGAGCTGCCCGTGGTGTATTCAGAGAAGCTCCGAAGTGTGATGTGACGGACGAACACTGACTTGCACTGCCAGACACATCTCCAGGAGCGCCGAGGACCGGCGGATTCGGCCTCCTCTTCGGTCTCTGCACTGGACTGAACATCACACCACATCTGCAGACACGCCGAGCCCGTCAGAAGCCATGACCCTGCAGACAGTGTTAGAGAAGAGATGTGAGCGGCCGGCGCAGACAGGATGAGCGTACACTCATCTCTGTACCTGTAGGGTGCCACGTCAGGATGTGTGCCACCGACTGCAGAACAAACTGCCCGCTCTTCTGCCAATGATAACTCAGCTTCTGCGGAGCACACACACAAGCAGAAAATCATTCACATGCATGCATTTGGGAGACACGACTATTCAATGCATTCAACATGTTATCAGTTCCTGCATTCACTGGGAATCAAACCTTATATTCATGACCGAGTGTATTTATTACAGAAGAAACTCACTTTTTGTGCTTTCCCTTGTGGACTGACCTCCACTGGCTCAAACACACACACAATGTTTCCGTACGACGCTGCGATCTGAAAACGGAGCAGATTTAGAAAGTCTGCACAGGAACAATCCTGTTCAGATGCTAGATGAACTCTTGCTGAAACCCAAAAACTTTGTATAGACGTGCATGAATAAAGGGAGAAGATATCCAGTGTCTGATTTTCACTGAACTGGCCTGCCATCCATAATGAACCCTAACGAGCTCAAAAGAGTGACGGATGTTCAGTATTCATTATTCATTCAAGACCAATGTAATTAGTCTCTGCAAACACACTTCATTTATGAAATATGCTTTATTTTCTGGATAGCATTTTAATGGTTATATTTTAGTATTCATTTAAGCATGTCCAATTAATTTAAATCATGAAATGTACACAATTTGTTTTTGTTTTTTTATGTTTTCCCTTTAATTTTTTCTGCATTCTGTTTTATAGGTTAATTTGAATTTTAGCAATCATGTCTTATAATTAATTTAAATCAGGAAATGCATGCAATCCAACAACAACTTATTAAAAATTTATCAAAAGTTAAATTTTTAGGGCCCTAAGAATTTCTTTTAATTTTTCCCAAATGTTACTGTAATCAGTTTTAGTGGTGTACAATGTTAAAAATTTTTATCATTTAATTTTTTTAACAAAATTGTGACCCTATGCATGCATTTATTATGTATTCATTCATTCTTCGCTGTCTATATTTTTATCGATTTATGGTTTAATACAAATACCATCAAAAACAATGGTAATCAAATTAAGGCATATAACGTTAGGAACTGAATTAATAAACTTTTAAAATGTAAAGAATGAAGTTAACAAATCCTTTTATTTAAACAACAAAATAAAAACACTCATTACATTCATCCAAATTCTGTCAAATTAGTTCATACATTCCCTGGGAATCTGACCTATGACCTTAGTGTTACCCTAATGTTGAATGTGACACTAGAAATGATAACCAACTAAAGTGTGTGTGTGTGTGTGTGTGTGTGTGTGTTAGTGTGTGTTAGTGTGTGTGTGTGTGTGTGCGTCTCACCTGTCCGCCCTGCAGTGAACAGTCCACACAGCCCACCTGGATGTTCCCGTGTTTGGCTCCTGGGATGATCTGGATCCTCTCAAAGTCACTCCCCAGAATGACGATGTCACAGCCAGAGGCATACGCCTGTCTCACGAGCACCGGACAAAACATGATCAGCAGCACAAACATAAATACACATGTATGACAGAAATATATAGTATTTGATGTGTGCATGCATGATGCTGACAGACTGAAATCTGCTGCTGTTTTCATTCACTGTTAATAATCATTTACTACTCTTGCTGTTATACTGACAGTTTGAGGTGTCTTTATTTTACATTAAATGCCTTCATATTTCATGCATTATTTCTGCAAAGATATGCAAGATGTTGAATGTGTGCTGCACTTGGGACATAGTTTTCTTCAACCAGATGGTTCATAAAGAGAATGTGACCTAATTGATCAGTTTTAATTCTGCCTAGTTCAAGATGAATAAGCATCCGTGTCAGGGTCACCGTGAAGGGCTGGTTGCTGACGCTGCCCACAGAGAAGCAGTTGTCTCCGGGGTTTACGGCTCCTGTGAGCACCTGGTGCAGGTTCATGATTCCTGGCACTCGAGTTTCACACGAACCCCTGCGAACACACACAGAGGATCAGCAGAAACACACACACACACACCCTTCACTACACCGGCTCTGCTGAAGCTTCATGTGGACGTTACTAGAACCCAAAAACACGGATATCTACCCAAACCACGATATAATCTCTAATGTACAGCAGGGAGCTCAGAACAATATATACTTTCATTTAAAGATCATTTTAAGCCAAGATAGTATAGGCAAAGTCATTGTGTTTTCACAAACTAGTTGATTTCGAGCTATTTATGAACATAAAACACACTTTTAAGTGTTCATTTTATTGCACTTTTGTATGAGTTTTTTTTCCCTTACAAACAGCACACTTTACAGTTTATCACATTTTCAGATTTTTCTCCTAAAGACATGGTGAAAATGTGTTTTGTGTTCTGTGCTGACAGTATTTTCTGATTTAGAGTGATACAACCAAAGAAATTCAAAAACCTTTAACTCTTAAGACAATAAAATCAAACAAGAATTATGACTCTGGATGAACATCTGTGTGATACAGCAGATAATAGTAACACATGAATGTTAATACAGTAACTGACTCAGAGAGTGACGTGTCAGTCACGTGATCAGTGGTCAGTCATGAGCTCGGGACACTTTTAATGTCTTTACTGCCTGATACTTCGCTTCTGATTCGGCAGCAGATGTTTGTCTGTCATATATAATCATCTCTGTCTTTAGTCCAGTTTTCTGATTTTCTCTCAGAGAATCCGGTTACAGCTCGAGCTCCTCCGCTAGCCATGCTAACCTCAACACTGACAGCTTAGCCACAACTTTCCGCGACAATCCATTAAAGACATCTACAATCCACAGTTCTGGACCGTATCGGTGATCCGTGTTATTCACATCATGATTATTTACAATTTCAATACAATTTCCATTGGAAACCGCCGATGTTGTTAGCCCGTTAGCATTAGCATGACAGCGGGCGAACATCAACGATGAGAAAGAACCATAAAGTCGCGCGTCTTACCTCAGAAACGGGTTTCATTTATGCTCAAGTTCAAGTACAATGTGTGTTCCTCTCATTATGAGAGATAATTAAGACAGACAATGAGTTGGTGCAGTTTGTGTGCGGAGACTCTGCGGTGCGGGTCAGGAAGTGAGGCGCGCACTGCATTATGGGAGTTGTAGTCGCTCTCTCACCGCACGTTAGTCACGTGTGTCTAAAATAACACTGCCTCGACAAAGCAACAGTATCTGAACAAATAAAAAAGGAAATTTAACAATTGAAAAAACTTGACTTGATTAATATTAGATCCTTCTCAACAAAAGTGCTTTTTGTAAATCACTTGATGATTAAAAAGAAAATTATTTAATTAGAGATCAATCTCAAATCTCCCTTCTCTGTCAAAAATGCTTGAAGAGGCAGTATCCTCTCAGCTATGTTCCTTTTTAGAGAGAAAGGTATCCGTGAGGATTTCCTGTCAGGATTTAGACCGTATCATAGTACTGAGACTGCTCTCCTTAGAGTTACAAATGACCTGCTCTTATCATCTGATCGTGGGTGTATCTCTCTATTAGTTTTATTGGATCTTAGTGCTGTGTTCGACACTATTGACCACAACATACTTTTGGTTAGACTACAAAATTATGTTGGCATTAGTGGATGCCATAAATAAAAGAGCTAGAACTAGAATTGCATTGGCATGGTTCAAATCCTACTTATCTGACTGTCATCAATTTTGTAGCAGTAACATTTACCTTTTTTTTTTTTACTTTTTTTTTAATGACAAGATGATATATCAATCATGAGTACAGTATGAAATACCTCAAGGCTCAGTACTAGGACCGTTTGCTTTTTTTTTTTTTTCGCTTTTTTTTCTATAGACAGATCCCCTGCAACGTCCTCATCACCTCTGAAACTATCGAGACAAGACCACGAGAACCAGACGCGTCCTCTGCTCGATCAGACCTGTGCTGGAGTCTGTAATTAAACCACATCATGCTGATTTCATCTGTTCAGACGAGAACTGACCCCTGACTGATTCTGCTTTCTCCCAAGGTTTTTTCTCCATTTCCATCACCGATGGAGTTTTAGTTCCATTTGTCTTGTTTAGTTGAAGACACTTGACTTATTACACAGACGCTACTGACATCCCTGAATCATCAATCAACTGACTTTAACTGATAAACTGATTCTGTATTATTGTCCTCTTGCATTATTGACACGCTATTTTCCTGTTTGACTCTGTAAAGCTGCTTTGACACAATCAGTAATGTATAAAGTGCTATACAAATAAAGGTGACATCCACATTTGCATTTTGTCTAAATGTATACTTAGATTGCAAATGGATTTTCTTGCCCTGAAATACATTTTTAAATATGAAGGTGGAAGCTAAATATATTTTAATTTTCAAAAATATATTTAATTGTTTACAACTTATATTTTGCATGTATTTAAAACATGTTTTGGCCAAAAAAATATATATAAATCGAGTGCCTAACAACAACAAAATAGCAGTATGACATGAGCATTTTGAGAATATAAAGCATGAGAAGCTGAAGTGATTCTGCTGAGTTAGTGACATGTGATCAGCACGTCAGTGATCAGACCATCAAGATCTCATGCTGTTAATGCTGGCTACATTTTAGTGCTCATAAACATTAAACTGCAAAGAGCTGTGAACATCACACTCTCAAACACACGTGATGTCCTCCACTGCTTCTGTAAAAAGTATCTCTGAGTTTGAACTGAAGAATTGGACTGATTTATTGATTTGATGATTGAAGATTTAATTTAAAAGTCGATACAATTTGATATTTAGTTGATAATCAAGTTTTCATCTGGCATGCACATTGCCAGATCACATATTCATTAAGACAGAAGTTGTCACTCTTGTTTTGTTTTTCTCACCAAATCTGCATTTATTGGATTAGAAAGCAGTAATATTATGAAATAACCGTTGTCTATTTTCAGAGCTGGGTAGAAACTGATAACATGTCATCTGGATTACGATTCCAACAATTAAATACACAGATTCAGTTACATTTTAAAACACTTATATCAGATTAGTTCATTTTAATGATTACTGACACAATAGCAAAAAATTATTCAGAGCTACGAGTGTGATATTTCTCATCTATATTCGGTTTGTTCTGTTATTGAGTACTTTGAGCGTATTAAATCCCTGCTTTTCCCCGGATGAATCTCCGTCCTGAACACACCTCTGGTCAGCTTCTGTCTCACTTAATAATTCATATGAGCTGACATTGTGCACTGTGTCTGATGAGATTCAATATTTAGTGAGCGTGAGGCTTTGGCAGAGAGGAAATGAGTGAAGGACGAAGACTTGAATGAGACGTTCTGACTTCACATGAATAAAACACCAGCTAACATGTCATCCACAATAAATATGCTTTAAAGCTGCTTTTGCTCTGACAGCTGCTTGTAAATGTTCAGCTCAAGTAGGTCACGCACTCATTAAAGATGTACTTTTGCTCCTGACTGAATATTATATTGCGTCCAATATAAAATGGCATATGTGTGTCTAAGCGATTTAAGGTCAGCCTTGCCATATTCTCAAAGGTTTAGCATTGTCATGTCAAAAATATAAATGCAATATATCAAATAATACATTTTCATTTATAGGAAACTAGTGCTTGTATTTTCCAATATACTGCAAAATGTGCACTACAGTTTTACGTTATAACTATATTCATATCTCTTTCATGAGATACGGGTTTACATAAAGCGGAACACATATTGATACACTTTTATCTCACTTTATTGTCTGCATAACGTAAAATAATTTCTCATATGTATAAAAAATGTGTAATGGTTTCTAAGAAAAAAATGATTCACTGAGAACAAATAATAAATGATTAGGATTTCTGGATAATTGGATGCTTTGGTAAAATCACAGCAACATGGAAGGAAACATATATTTAGTAGGATGGTAGGCCATGCGAATGCGAATGATATCTTTGGTCTTCCACTGGATGTTAAAGGTCCTGGGTGGAGCGGTGGATGCTGATGGAGAAGTGTGGTGTGCTGGTTGTTGAGGACAGCAGGGGGCAGCAGTGAAGCGCTGGTGTTCCTCATCATCCACCCACAGCCTCTGATGGATGTCAGGGACTTCACAAACACTCATGATGGAAAATGATTCGGGTTTCCTGATGTATAAACGCCGCGGCTCCACCAGAGACGCCTCTATGGCAGAAGCTCTTTCTGGTGCGGTGGGCTCCCTCTGAGACGTGAGGTTGGTCTGAAGTGTTTCTGTGATGTTATTGTATCTGCTCGCTCCATGACTCCAGTCGGCTGTAATTACAGGCCTGCAGGTCCAGCGGCTCGAGCTCTAAACCGGGCCGCTCTCTGATGTCTGATGGAGGAAAATCATTTCCACTCTGCTCTGTAGGATTCAAACGCACTGGAGCAAACCACAATCATACGTAATGACACATAAATCATACTCGAGGAGGAAAAACAAGCAGAGAGAGGAAAAAGCGTAGGCCAGCGCATGTTGTGCGAACACGCCATCTGCAGCCTTTAAAGTGCAGATCTTTGAACATCGCTGGGAGAGAGAGCTTGTGGAGCGATCTCAGATCTTGGGCTGATGTTGGCAGAGCACCAGCTCTCAGTGTGTGTGTGTGTGTGTGTGTGTGTGTCAGATCATGCAGGGGTTTCTGTCTCGTATCTCCTGCGTCGTTTGGCAGAAGAACAGTTCGTCCTCCGAAGGTGAGTGAGGCTGTGGGAACAATAGCTCTGGAAGGAAAAACAGGGAGGATCCGGATATCCCATCCCATTAACGACACCCTCTTCCTGAAGAGTTTTCCAGCAGAGGATGAGGAGGTCAGAGCGCTCTTCCTCCTCCATTATCTGTCCATCACCTGTTCTTCTGCAACACTAATGTGTGCTAACAACACTTTGATAATATTCTTGTTAAGATTTGAAAATGTCCTCCCATTATAGTTAGCTAAAACTGGAAATGACATTAAAAAAAATGTTTTTGCTACTTTAAATACAATAATAAAAAAGAGCAAAAACTTTTTTATTTCAGGGAGCTGAAAAGGCAAGATTTACCATCTTAATGTTGTCAAACTAAAATAACTAAAACTGAAATATGAAAATAGACTGAAACAAAATAAAATATTTAAAAACAATAAGTTTAGTAAAAATGCACAACAAAATTACTATAACTTGATTATAATAATTCATTAAAATGGAATTAATTAATTAAAATAAATATAATTCAAATGGAAATAGAAAATGCATCTAGTACAAACTAATTCAAAATGTAACAAAAAATTGATATAAAAACAAAATACTTAAAAATAAAATTTAGAGTTTAAACTTATTGTGTTTGAGCTAGTTTCCAAAGCAACATTTCTCATTTTAATTAAGTGTAATGTGCTGACGTAAAATAACTAAAACTGAAATGAATAAAAACTATATAGACATGAATTAAAAAAAACTAAAGCAGCAAAAAATGAAAAAATAAAATAAAATGACTAAATCTTTAATTAAAATGAAAGAATATATAAAAATAAAATCTGATTCAAAATATCAATAAAACTGTAACTGTATAACTGTGTAAGGTAATAATGCATTATGGGAATGTTATACTTTTGAATGTTTACTGAATGTTTTGAACATTTAAAAAACATTAGACAATGTCCAACTAAAACATTTCAGAAAAAAAACGTTCCATGAATGATGTATAAATAAGGTTTTGAGAACATTATTTAAGACCTGATAACACTGTATTAACACTCAGAGAAGCTGTTTGAGAAGGTTTCCTGTAGCTCTGTGATTTTATTACGCTGGGTTTTATGTATCTAGGTCCCTCATGTCTGATGCTCTGGTTATTTATGAGCTATCTTCATCCTTGAACGAGTTCAATCTCTTCACACTTTCCATCTGCGTGCATCAATTCTCCAGCCGCTGAAACAAAGCTTGTTTGTTTAACGAGGAGAGGTGAATATATTTACACACTTAAACATTTGAGCCGCTCATGCCGCTCTCAAATTATGAAGAACGCAGTATGGACGCAGTGAAGCGGGTTTATTAGTATAAATGGAAAAATTAAAAATTATTTGGATGGACTATATTTCACATTTTGGAATGACATACCTTTTGACTGATTAATTAGGATCATTTGTTCATGAATCACACTCAACTGTTCACACTAAAGCAGATTCTACTGTTTCCAAACAGGTTTCCTAAACACACCGTCTGAATCTTCGGGACGTCAAAGCTCTCTCTCTGTTTGTTACAGATTAGAATACACTTTTTCATATCGAAGTAGTTTTTAACAACTTGTCTTCAACGTCAAAATGTCTTAGTTACCTGCTGTTTCTTTGTAATTATTTGTGAGAAGTTGAAGAACAGTTTCTGAGAGGAATTAGTTTTATTTGAGTATACTTCAAATACTGGTATCGTATGTAAATATTCAAAGAAAATGTTTAAATGAATTAAGGAATGACAAACACTTTTTTCATGCGCAAATTGTTTTATTCGTGATATGCTTGGATTTGGGTCAGCGGCATCTGTTTGAGATGAAGAATTAGATGTGAAACGCTGGTGCACATACACACACACACACACACGACGGGACTCTCCTGCGCTCCTGGATCTCAGGACAGAGGTGTGTATCCAGGGATCTCTGGCTCTCTCGCAGGTCAATACTGGATTCTTCAGCTGACCCGACTGAAGGTCAGCGAACACAAAACAGAAACGGACTTTCTAGCAAGGATATGATGAATAAGGAATGTGAGCTCTGAATAGTCAGATAAGGTTGGACTCGCTCATACTCGCATGCATAGCCAGTAAGTAACTGTGATGCACGGCTGAAAAATGTATGAGCTGTACTGTGTGCCAGCGCAGGCGCGATGATTTATTCAGCAGACGCTGTGAGTGCTTGTCACTATACCAGCAGCTTTACCTGCATCTAACCTTTCAGAGCCACAGAGCCATCCAAACCTGTGTTTAGGCCTCCAGCGCCTCATCAGATCTCATTATTTCTCTTCTGAAGGGGCAGCTGCTCCCAGAAGATGTCCTGAGCTCACGGTTCCTCGACTGTCTCTGTCTATTACAGTGCTGGAGTCAGAAGAGTTTGACTTATTCATGGCTTGATGCAGGTCTCCAAACTACTCCATTCCTGTTCCTTCAGATGTGTGCCTCTCTTTTATACGACTTATATAATATAACAATGTTTTCATTTTTAATTTCAATGCTTAAAATTAATTTGATGTTTAATATTTCATTTAAATTAATATTGTGTGTGTGTGTATTGAATACACATACTTCAGTTGCACACTCATTCTGATTTACTGCTCAAGAAACGTTTCTGGTTATTATCAGTGTTGAACACAGTTGTGCTGCACAATATTTTTGTGGAAACTGTGATATGCTTCCATTTAAATGTTTGGGGATAAAATAACACTTTTATTCAGCAAGGATGCATTAAAATGTTCAAACGCGCCCATAAAGACATTTCTAATGTTAGATTTCTATTTCAGTTAAATGCTGTTTTTTTTTTTTACTTTCTATTCATCTGTGAATCCTGAAAAATGATAATAATCAGAAATGTTTCTTGAGCAGTAAATCATCATATTTTCATGATTTCTGAAGATCATGTGACACTGAAGACTGGAGGAATGATGCTGAAAATACAGCGGAGCATCACAGAAATACATTACACTTTAACACAGATTCACACAGAAAACAGCTGTCTAAGATGGTTTAGATCCTACCTGTCCGATCGCTACCATTTTGTTTATTTAAATGGGGAGTCATCTCATTTATCATCAGTAAAATATGGAGTGCCACAAGGATCCGTCCTAGGTCCCCTTCTATTTTCAATATACATGTTGCCCCTTGGTAATATTATTAGAAAATACGGAATTAGCTTCCACTGTTATGCTGATGATACTCAGCTATATATCTCAACGAGACCAGATGAAACTTCCCAATTATCTAAGCTAACAGAGTGTGTTAAAAATGTAAAAGATTGGATGACCAATAATTTTTTCTTATTAAATTTGTATAAGACAGAGATATTAATTATTGGACCAAAAAACACCACACAGAATCTTGTAGATTACAATCTGCAACTGGACGGATGTACTGCTACTTCCTCTACAGTCAGAAATCTGGGTGTTATATTAGACAGCAGCTTGTCTTTTGAAAATCATATTTCCAATGTTACAAAAACTGCATTCTTCCATCTTAGAAACATTGCCAAGCTACGAAACATGTTATCTGTTTCTGATGCAGAAAAGCTAGTTCATGCATTCATGACCTCTAGACTGGACTATTGTAATGCACTTCTAGGTGGTTGTCCTGCTTCTTCAATAAACAAGCTACAGGTCGTCCAAAATGCAGCAGCTAGAGTCCTTACCAGGTCAAGAAAATATGATCATATTACCCCAATTTTACAGTCTCTGCACTGGCTACCTATTAAGTTCCGTATCAGTTACAAATTATCATTACTTACCTATAAGGCCCTAAATGGTTTAGCTCCTGCGTACCTAACTAGCCTTCTACCACGCTACAACCCATCACGCTCCCTAAGGTCACAAAACGCTGGACTTTTGGTAGTTCCTAGGATAGCAAAGTCCACTAAAGGAGGTAGAGCTTTTTCACATGTGGTTCCCAAACTCTGGAATAGCCTTCCTGATAATGTTCGGGGTTCAGACACACTCTCTCTGTTTAAATCTAGATTAAAAACGCATCTCTTTCACCAAGCATTCAAATAATGTATAAATTGTGACTGCAGTTGCATCTGATCAAATGTGCATTCTTATTCTTTAGCTTGGGTTAAACTAATTAATTTTACTCTGTTGGATCAGCAGCTATGCTAATGATGTCTCTGTTTGTTTCTCTGTTTCTGCTGGATCTTCATCCCGTGGTAACTAGGATTTACACAAGCTCCAGTCTGGATCCAGAACACCTGAGAAGAGATGATGCTGACCCTCAGAGGACCCCAGATGATGCTGACCCTGAATCAACAACAGAACTAACAATTATTGCTACAAGTGTGACTGCATCATATAACAATTATTAATTATTAATAATATTAATAATGTTCATTATCTGGCTGACTACGACTTGTATACATTTTTCTACAAATCCTGTCATACGTGCACAAACTGACAGTCACCACTTATAAGCTACTACTAAATATTGTAGAAACATAATTTTCTGTAAAGTTGCTTTGTATCGATTTGTATTGTAAAAAGCGCTATACAAATAAACTTGACAATTGTCAATATCAGATATCACAGGAATCTGTTGCCTGGATGCAGATAAAACACTCATGAGTTTAGATTAAACAGCAAACAATGAGATGCCGAGAGATTCAAGCATATCAGCAGTTCATTGTACAATGTTTAGAACAACTTTCTCGTTCAACCTCTATTTGAGTCAGTCCTTTGCTTGAACTTGTATTTTTGCACCTGTTTTTAATAGATTTTTCTTTTCTTTATTTTTTGGTAAAAGATAGAAAACCCAAACATGGATCCTGTGCCGTTTCACCACATCATGTCAAAGGGAGAATGTTTAAGTGCTTTATTTCATCTTCATCTTTACACTTGAGATGGTATCTCATGATTTAGGCTTCTGAAATGACCTGGCATTATGTAAGCAGCACTACACCCTCTAATTACTGGATGGAGATATATGTGGGCTGACTGACGGAGTAATGATGCAGTACAGTAACACGGCGCTGTAGCATATAAACACAGCGTGCAACACATCATTATACAGAGCTGTGGGCCTGCGAGCCTCTCGTTCACTCAGTGTTTAATGATTCAGATGCAGGGAAGGTTTGAGTGAGTGGAAGTGTGGATGTGTGTGAATGGAGGTTTGTTTCAGGGGTCACAGCGTGCTGATGATGACAGGACCACCGGAGCACAGACTCTCACACACAAAGAGCGTGAGGCCCCGAGCGTCTCACTTCATCTCCTCTCTCACACACACACACACACACACACACACACACACACACACACACACACGCGCACACACACACACACACACACACAAACACACACGCACACACACACACACCAAACACACACACAGACACACACACACACACACACAGACACACACACACACACACACCAAACACACACACACACACACACACACACAGACACACACACACACACACACTAAACACACACACACACACACACCAAACACACACACACACACACGCACACAGACACACACACACACACACCAAACACACACACACACACACACACCAAACACACACACACACAGACACACCAAACACACACACACACCAAACACACACACACACCGGGAGCCAGAGCGCCTGACATCTTGGCAAATTTAAAAGTGCTGGCTAATGCTAAACGTAAATACAGTAAGATTGTTATTCATGCCGGCGCTAATGATGTTCGACTTCACCAGTCGGAGATCACTAAAAATAACATTAAAGAGGTGTGTGAACTTGCAAGCACGATGTCAGACACTGTAATATGCTCTGGTCCCCTCCCTGCTTACCGTGGTGATGAGATGCATAGCAGATTGTCATCACTCAGTGGCTGGATGTCTAAGTGGTGCCCACAGAATAACATAGGTTTCATAGACAATTGGACGAGCTTTTGGGGCAGACCTGACCTGTTTAAAAGAGATGGTCTTCATCCCTCCCTGGGTGGCGCCACTCTTCTCTCTAGAAATGGCAAATAGTCTTAGTGTTTATACTTGACTAACTGGGGCCCAGGTCAGGAAGCAGACAGACTGGCTAAACCGACCGTCTGCTAGCTGCCTCCCGTCACAGAGGTCAGTTAATTCTCAGCACATAGAGACTCTTTCACCTAGATATCACACTATAGAGACTGTGTCTGTTCCCCGAACTAGAAAAAACAAAAAACGTCCAAACCAAGTTAAGATTAACAATTTAATTGAGGTTCAACAAATAAAAAACAGAAGCAATATGGATAAACAAATGATAAAGCTTGGCTTATTGAATATCAGATCCCTTTCTACGAAAACACTTTTTGTAAATAATATGATCACTGCTCATAATATAGATGTGCTCTGTTTGACAGAAACCTGGCTAAAACCTGATGATTACATTATTTTAAATGAGTCCACCCCCCAAGATCACTGTTATAAACATGAGCCGCGTCTAAAAGGCAAAGGGGGAGGTGTTGCTTCAATTTATAACAACGTTTTCAGGATTTCTCAGAGAGCAGGCTTCAAGTATAACTCGTTTGAAGTAATGGTGCTTCATATAGCCAAAATTGTAAATCCTACTTCTTGTTACAAGTATGGAAGAACCATCACTTCTAACACAAAAGACTGCTTTTTAAGTTATCTTCCTGATGTATCCAAATTCCTTAGCATATCCAAAACCTCAGAACTTGATGATGTAACAGAAACTGTGGACTCTCTCTTTTCTAGCACTTTAAATAAAGTTGCTCCTTTACGCTTAAGGAAGGTTAAGGAAAACAGTTTGACACCATGGTATAATGAGCATACTCGCACCCTAAAGAGAGCAGCCCAAAAAATGGAGCGCAGCTGGAGGAAAACAAAACTAGAGGTATTTTGTATTGCTTGGCGGGAAAGTAACATATCCTACAGAAAAGCATTAAAAACTGCTAGATCCGATTACTTTTCTTCTCTTTTAGAAGAAAACAAACATAACCCCAGGTATTTATTCAATACAGTGGCTAAATTAACGAAAAATAAAGCCTCAACAAGTGTTGACATTTCCCAACACCACAGCAGTAATGACTTTATGAACTTCTTTACTTCTAAAATCGATACTATTAGAGATAAAATTGCAACCATTCAGCCGTCAGCTACAGTATCACATCAGACAGTGCACTATAGACCCCCTGAGGAACAGTTCCACTCATTCTCTACCATAGGAGAGGAAGAATTGTATAAACTTGTTAAATCATCTAAACCAACAACATGTATGTTAGACCCTATACCATCTAAGCTCCTGAAAAAGGTGCTTCCAGAAGTCATAGATCCTCTTCTGACTATTATTAATTCCTCATTGTCATTAGGACATGTCCCCAAAACCTTCAAACTGGCTGTTATTAAGCCTCTCATCAAAAAACCACAACTTGACCCCAAAGAACTAGTTAATTATAGACCAATCTCGAATCTCCCTTTTCTGTTCAAGATACTAGAAAAGGTGGTATCCTCACAATTATATTCCTTCTTAGAGAAAAATGGTATATGTGATTTCCAGTCAGGATTTAGACCGTGTCATAGTTCTGAGACTGCTCTCCTTAGAGTTACAAATGATCTGCTCTTATCATCTGATCGTGGGTGTATCTCTCTATTAGTTTTATTGGATCTTAGTGCTGCGTTTGACACAATTGACCACAACATTCTTTTGCATAGACTTGAATACTTTGTTGGCATCAGTGGAAGTGCATTAGCATGGTTTAAATCGTACTTATATGACCGCCATCAGTTCGTAGCAGTGAATGAAGATGTATCCTATCGATCACAAGTGCAGTATGGAGTACCTCAAGGCTCAGTACTAGGGCCGCTACTCTTCACGCTTTATATGTTACCCTTGGGAGATATCATCAGGAAACATGGTGTTAGCTTTCACTGTTATGCTGATGATACTCAGCTCTATATTTCTTCGCAGCCCGGGGAAACACACCAATTTGAAAAACTAATGGATTGCATAGTTGATATAAAAAACTGGATGACGAGTAATTTCTTACTGCTAAATTCTGAAAAAACAGAGGTGTTAATTATAGGACCTAAAAACTCCGCTTGTAATAACCTAGAACACTGTCTAAGACTTGATGGTTGCTCTGTCAATTCTTCTTCATCAGTTAGGAACCTAGGTGTGCTACTTGATCGCAATCTTTCCTTAGAAAGCCACGTTTCTAGCATTTGTAAAACTGCATTTTTCCATCTCAAAAATATATCTAAATTACGGCCTATGCTCTCAATGTCAAATGCAGAAATGTTAATCCATGCATTTATGACCTCAAGGTTAGATTATTGTAATGCTTTATTGGGTGGTTGTTCTGCATGCTTAGTAAACAAACTACAGCTAGTCCAAAATGCAGCAGCAAGAGTTCTTACTAGAACCAGGAAGTATGACCATATTAGCCCGGTCCTGTCAACACTGCACTGGCTCCCTATCAAGCATCGTATAGATTTTAAAATATTGCTTATTACTTATAAAGCCCTGAATGGTTTAGCACCTCAGTATTTGAATGAGCTCCTTTTACATTATAATCCTCTACGTCCGCTACGTTCTCAAAACTCAGGCAATTTGATAATACCTAGAATATCAAAATCAACTGCAGGCGGCAGATCCTTTTCCTATTTGGCGCCTAAACTCTGGAATAACCTACCTAACATTGTTCGGGAGGCAGACACACTCTTGCAGTTTAAATCTAGATTAAAGACCCATCTCTTTAACCTGGCTTACACATAACATACTAATATGCTTTTATTATCCAAATCCGTTAAAGGATTTTTAGGCTGCATTAATTAGGTAAACCGGAACCGGAAACACTTCCCATAACAACCTATGTACTTGCTACATCATTAGAAGAATGGCATCTACGCTAATATTTGTTCTGTTTCTCTCTTGTTCCGAGGTCAACGTGGCCACCAGATCCAGTCTGTGTCCAGATCAGAGGGTCACTGCAGTCACCCGGATCCAGTACGTATCCAGACCAGATGCTGGATCAGCACCTAGAAAGGACCTCTACATCCCTGAAAGACAGCGGAGACCAGGACAACTAGAGCCCCAGATACAGATCCCCTGTAAAGACCTTGTCTCAGAGGAGCACCAGGACAAGACCACAGGAAACAGATGATTCTTCTGCACAATCTGACTTTGCTGCAGCCTGGAATTGAACTACTGGTTTCGTCTGGTCAGAGGAGAACTGGCCCCCAACTGAGCCTGGTTTCTCCCAAGGTTTTTTTCTCCATTCTGTCACCGATGGAGTTTCGGTTCCTTGCCGCTGTCGCCTCTGGCTTGCTTAGTTGGGGTCACTTCATCTACAGCGATATCGTTGACTTGATTGCAAATAAATGCACAGACACTATTTAACTGAACAGAGATGACATAACTGAATCCAATGATGAACTGCCTTTAACTATCATTTTTGCATTATTGACACTGTTTTCCTAATGAATGTTGTTCAGTTGCTTTGATGCAATGTATTTTGTTTAAAGCGCTATATAAATAAAGGTGACTTTGACTTTGACACACCATACACACACGCACACGCACAAACACACACACACACACACACACACACACACACACACACACACACACACACACACACACACACACACACACACACCAAAAACACACACACACACACACCAAAAACACACACACACACACACCAAAAACACACACACACACACACACACACACACACACCAAAAACACACACACACACACACACACCAAACACACACACACACACACACACACACACACACACCAAAAACACACACACACACACACACACGCACGCACCAAACACACAAGTCAATTTCAGTGTAGACTACTCTGCCATAATACGATTTCCAGTCACCTTTTTATTTTCTTTTAACTGATGCAATATGCAATGTTTATGAATAGATTATGAGATATGAATATTCCATCAATGTGCACAACAATATTCCACTGATACGCATCATTTTAATTGTGTGCTTTGAAGCAATAATAGTATAATAATAATATATTGTATTTTTTGACAAGAATACAATCAATTCACAATTTTATTTGTGTACATAGATGCAATATAATACATTAATATAAAGGGTTTAATATATAAATAATCCATTAACATGCAATATTTTATACTGATTCAATATTAGTGTATATCAAATATAGGTAAAATTTATGAATATTCCATCAATATGCATCATTTTTATTTTGTATATTGAGGCAATATTAATAAATATTTTTTTATATGCTATAAAATATGAATATTCCATCAATATAGATCATTTTAAAATTTGTTTATTGATGCAGTGTTACTATATTTATAGCATATAGCATATGATAAGAATATTCCACACAAGTTTAATTGTGTATTTTGATGCAATCTTAATACTATATTCATATGTAGACTGTATATGAATCATCCATTTATATGCACACTTATAATTATGTATATTGATGCAATATCAGTATATTATGATACATAGGTTATACGATATGATTATTCCAACATAGTTTTAATTTTGTATATTAATGGAATATTATTATATTTTAATACATAATAGTATACAGGCATTATTATATGAATATTTCATTAAAATGCATAATTCTATTTATGCATATTGATGCGAAACTTAAAAATAAAGGAAAGGAAAAATAAAAAGGTGATTAGAGAAGAATATAAATAAACAGAAATAGCGGTGTGAGTGAGTGCACGTGCGCGCGGTGCGTTAATTGTGGAGTAAACACTCCGTGATGGATCTGCTGAAGATGCGCGTCTGAAACAAAAGCTCTGAGGTCTGAGGCTCCTCCCTGCGTGTGTGTGTGTGTGTGACAGCTGCTGCGTGTGTGTGAGCTCAGCTCAGTAAAGCTTCATCTCTAATAGGATGAGCAGCCGCTCGCGCGAGTAGCTGAATGCGCCGCTCATTGTTCGCTCCGCCGTTTCTCTGCTGTTTCCGCGGATCGATCGATCAGTGATCGGGATTTCTCATGGATCTATCGATGTGAAGAAGCTGTCAAACGCGGTACGTACATGAGAATAGAGATAGGAGTTGAACGCGAGCTGATCTTCTATACGGTCGCGCGCGCGCGCGCTCTTTATGATGATGATGATGATGTTTAGAATCTTAGTGTTTCTTTCTGTCGCGCGTTACTTTGATCTCGGGCGCGGGGGGCTGGTGACGTCACTCCGCTAAACTTCTCTAATGCATGCTTATAAAGTCATTCATCGTCTGAATGTGAGTGTTGAATATGAGGGTGTGACGGACAACAGACAACATCTCCGTGTTTTACTGATTTAGATAATTACACTCATCAGTAATAAGCGGCTGAGATGGACAGTAATGTCACTGCTACGGAATAAATGTGGGATTGTTGTAGTTTTGCGTGAAGCGCAGGGCTGTAGTTCTGAAAATGATGCGGTTCAGTCCTGTGTGTAGTTATGAGTGAGTGTTACTGTATCTCCAGTGTCTCTACAGTCACAGTAACAGGTTTAAGTCTGTCACTGATCTGAAGAAGGTCAGTGTGAAACCTCATCCGGAGGTTTGTGAAGCCGCTCGCTCTCCTTTGACCCCGGGGGTCATGTAGGGTGTGTCCGTGTCAGCCGTTTCTACCACTTTATTCCTAAATCAACGCAATCCGACAGACTTCTTGGTAACAATGGAACTGCATCTGTTTGGGCAGGACGTCTCAGCGGTCAGCGATTGGGTTCGGAGGCTCAGAATTAAACAGTGTTTGTTAATCTCATTGTCTGCTGTTGGTTGAGTGTTTTTCTCCCTGTGAGATGGCAGGCGGCCACACGTCTCGACCGAGCCAAGATTCCTCTGAATTCACATGGCTTTGTGTTGATCTGGATTTCAGGTGTTTGATCTGAAGAAGCGCTGTGGTTCAGTCCTCTCTTCAGCTGATGTATGAACACTGAAGATCAGCTCGATCTGAATCTGAATCTAGATCTGTATTATAATCGCTGCTCGACTGATAGGAATGTTTTGACGGCTGATGCTGGTATCTTAGAAAGCATGGTGGCCGATAAAAAGCAGATATATCTTCACTCTATTTGACTTTTGCTGAAACTAAATCTATATATAGGCTATATTGTTTATATGATATTTACTAAATTGTTTAATTTGAAAATTAAATATAAAGAATTAAAAAATAAATCTAATATAAACACTTTTCCACTTAAGATGTATTGTCTAAACAGAAAAACATGATTGGCTAATGCCGATATTTAAAAATAAATAAAATCTAATTATCGGCCGATATATCGGCAAGGCCAACCACTAATTATAATTGATAATCATTCATTTGTGCTGGATTCCTCAATTCTATGATATCAATTCATTTTCTGTGCTAAAACCTTGGCATGGTTTTGATCTGGCTCTTTATTATTCTCCCCTGCATTTTTCAGATTTACGTTTCTATTATCTCACGTCTTTTTGTTAAGGTTAGCAATCAAGTTCATTTTCAGGAGAAGAAGAGATAGCACCGAGTGTTGTTGTGTCTTTTATCCTCTAGAATGAAATGCAGCTCTGAATCAACATAAATGGCCAGATTATCCTTGTATTGAACTCATGATCATGTCACATTTATGCTATATGGACATTTCCTTGACTACTTTGTCACCTCTAAAACACAAAATGAACGAATGAAGCATTTCTACAGCTCTTTCTTATGCATCTCTCTTAAACTGTACTGAAGAATCATTTGTTTTGTGTGAAGCTGCTTGGAAACGATATGGTTTGTGAAAAGCGCTTGAAGTGCATTGCTGTAACGAACAGGAGAAACGTCGTCAGCTGATGAAGCAGTGAATTTTGAGGTGAATCCAGTGTTTTGATGGGATTGTAAGGAGGGCATCTGATGTGTTCTTCAGCACGAAGCCAATGAGAGCAGCATTGAGCTGTTTGTGACACCAGTGAGCCTCAGTCGCTCCGGCGTGTATTCACATTCTCTCAAGCAGGATTCACTCGGACTGAATTATTGATGAACTGCTCTCACTTATGTTAAAGGAGCGCAGTGTAAATCACAGACTCAGAAATACTGTCGATAACTCATCTGTGATTCACATGATCATGTTTAATGCACGAGCTGGCTCTGGGTGGCCACATTACTGAGTAATAGGAACATTCAAGTGGATCATTGTGCATTTAAAGAATATAATTATTTTACAGGATTAAAAAAAACAACATTATCCAACTGTTCATTGAGTGTCAGGTTTTGAACAGGTTTGATTATTAATGCTCTTATAGAGAGCTTTATCAAAAAACAGTTTTCTCTTGTAAAATCACTCGTCTTCTGTCATTTTCACGATTGTAGATGATATTAATGGCTTTTTTTCTGATGGTGACTTTAGAGAAATTGTGCTTATCCACAGAAAAATAAAGAATGAGTAAATGTCTGCATGCTGTTAGTAGTGCTTATATTTCAGTACAGATATTTCTATTATGATCTCTAGATATTTCAATATCTGTAGGTCTATTTTAATTATTTCAGTAATATAAGTATGGTTTCAGCATCATTGTAAAAGAGCTGCACACAGTACAGTAACTATTATTATTATTGAAATGACTGATGCTGCTATATTTGCCTGATTTGACACAAACTGTACTTTAGAAATAAACATTAAAAATCAGTGGTTTACGTTTGTGAGCAGAAGTGAAGAGATTGAGTGTTTTTGATGGAGTATCATCATTGTGTTTCACTCGTGTTGTTCGTAAGGAAGGGTTTTGAACAGAAAAGCAAATCTGTGAGTGTTCGTCCTGTAAACACGAGTCTGATGATGACAAACTACAGCCGGTGTCCCAAAGATGAGGTGAATACTCACACACTGATGCTGACTGTGTGTGTGTGTGTGTGTGTGTGTGTGTGTGTGTGTGTGAGTGTGTGTGTGTGTGTGTTTCCACATACAGCAGCGAGAGAGAGAGAGAGAGAGAGAGAGAGAGTGCATGTGTCTCGTCCCCAGGCAGCGTTTTGCACTGCCTCTCATCTGTTAATCATGGCGACTGCTTTCTTATTATGTTGCCATAGTTTCAGGCTGAAACACTGTGTGTGTGTGTGTTGGGGGGGGTTACAGACCAGCAGAGCTGCTTAAAGGGGCCACGCTGGACAATTATGTACAGACACAGACTGATAGTCCTTCATTTTCAGAGATAAAAAAACTGAGAAAGTAATGGTCATTTTCGGACAGATATTTATCTGTTAAGTTTACATATATTTCCTTGTATTATGTCGTGGGTTGTAGGAAACACTTGTTGGAAAATTAGTGACCATTTCTTTTTTAGGGTCATATGTAAACATTTTAAATGGGTCATATTTCTTTCTAAAAAGAACAGTTTAAAAAACAGTTCTGTCCTTCTCTGAGCGCCTAAAAACATTTTTTCTCAGTGATATGAATGTTACATTTTATCATTTTGCACACATTATGAGAACGCTGCTTTTGAATGTTCTCAGAAACTAGTAACATTTCAGATGTTGTGATGACCAGGCTTCTGAATCCTGAGCTTCAATGCTTGTGGATGATGTTTTAATTTCCAGCCAGACGCAGAAGCTCCACCTGCTCCTCAGAGACCATCTCACGGATTCGGATTGTCTTGTGTTTGTAGTTCAGAAGCTCAGGGCAGTAAATGACAGCAGAATGACAAACGTCTCCATTCAGAGAGTCGACGCTCAGGAGAATATCTCACTCCCTAAAAATAACCTCAGCGAGGTGAGGATCTACGAGCCTGAGATTGATGACAATTACAGAATCGTGAAGAGTCCAGCAGCATGAAGATGTTTGTCCAGTGATTAAAATGATCCATACACTCTCAGAAATCAGGCAGAATGAACTCTTAATATGTAGGGATTTTCTGCATTGATTTTCCAACTGGGTTTTACCTGTATTTTTAACTATGCATTGTGTTTTATGCATTAACTCTTATATTATGTTCAAATTCTGGGTACAAGTTGTGGGTCAAACTGACCTTAACTGTATTCCGTACAATTCACATAAAATCAGGTAAAAACAGTAACCTAAACATCTCACACATTACCAAAAAATTTGTTTTGCTGATGTTCTGGGAACAGATTTGTGTGAGCCGGGTTCATGTTGCTCAGGCTGACACTCATCTCATCGTTCGGCGTCTCACTGCTCATAATCTCACTGATCTGTTTGCGTATGTTTTGTGATTCTTGTTCGCCCCGTGATGAAGCCTTTCCTGCCGTCTGGAGCATGTAAACACACGGTGGCAGTGATTGCGACTCAGCAGACGTTCACAATGCTGTACATTCATGCCACATGTAAAGAACAAATTGCATCCATGTGGCGTCTCATGTATAAGCGCGACCACAAGGCTCCCAGTGTTCGGCTCGGACCCGTCCTTCAGGAGCGTCACCTCTCTGAGTCTCCGAGCGTTTCCTTCCTCTGCTAAAAGAGGAACGGAGGTAGATCTGTTTCACATGTGCCTCCCTTGAGCCCTTTGATCACAGACGTCTCTCTGTGCTGCTGTTTCTACCTCACAATCGTCTGTTCTTCATCACAGGGGCAGCTGTTTATTCCTCCTGATGATTCAGTGCTTTACTGCACACAGAAACGGTAGCTGTAGAATTACACAAACCTCCTGCTTCTCCATTTCAACTTGATAAGAGAAATGCGTCGTCAGCAAGCAGCCGGTCGTCCATCTTGTGCTGTTGCAGGCTAATTTAAGGGATGCAGCAACAGTCTCCAGATATACGGCAAGAGCTGACCTACATATAGAGCCGCGGCACACCTGCGTTTGTTTGATCGCTCGTCCGCGGCCCATCAGCATGTTTGAATACGAGCTAAAACACACGCAATGCCTTCATTCATCGCTGCGTTACTCAGGAATGGTTTGGACAAGCGTGTCAGTTGTTTGTAAATGGACACAGTGCTGCAGGGTTCACGTCATGTCACTGAGTTTGCTCTTTTATATCCACACAAGGATTGTTTTAATTAGTCGACTTGGTTTTACATTACAGCACAAGACATCTGTTTACTGATCTCAACATTAACCGTTTAAAGTCAGCATGAAATGAAAATGAACCTGTCTATTTTCTAAATGCATGTTATTGATTTTATTATGAATGATTCATCCATCTTCTCCAATCATTTAGAGCACTTAAGCTCCTCCCCTCGGGAACTTAAGCCCCTCCCCTCGAGCTCATGCTCATCTACATACACTTTAGAGAGCCACGCCCACATCTCTAGATCTAATCAACCATTCTTTGTCAATAATCCGCTAAATTTGAATGAAAAGGTCTGATGCTACTTTGGTTTCATCGCAGCTAAAACCATTTTCAGGCGGAAAATATAATATCAGCTCTTCAGTAACACTCATTCAAAGCAACTCTTAAATTAACTTTCAATGTGAGTTCTCAAACAGATTTGAATGTCAGGAAGTAAAATTAAAATACATTGAAATTCATTTGACTGTGCTTTTTGTATTTTTAACTACGAAAGCAAAGTTTGTCTTGATAATGTTTACTTGACAGACTTGCCTTGAAAGCTTTGACTAGAGATTTTAATGCCTTGAAGGTTTAAAGACCTTACGTCCACACAGATCACCTGTAGAAATGATTTAGTTTCTATATATTTGTTGAGGTTTTTAGATTGGCTCCCGGGGTGACCAGATTAATTCAGATGCACAGTTGTGGATGTGGCACTGATGAACAGAAAGGGTTTATCTGATGTTCAGCAGAACCGGCTCTTGATCGGCTGGAAACTCAAGAGCGTCTCAGTCATTGAGCTTCATGAGCAGCGTCAGATGAAGCTCACCGCAGATCAGATGGCGCTCGGACACGTGTGTTGGGTTCGATGGAAGTGTCTGATTCAGGGATTGATTTCAGGGAGATGTTGCTGTGAGCTTTCAGGACGTAATGACTCAGTTTATCTTTGTGTGAGGTGATGATCATCACAAGTGATCTTACATGAACAAACAGATCCAAGTGTGAGTGTGCAGTGTGAATAAATTACTCTTCTTGTAATGAATCAGTCAAAAAAGAGTCACAAATGGTCTCAAACTCACTATTTGAATCAGTCTGATGAGTCTGAATCATGAACAAATGACTCTCTAATTGATTCACTGTAATGAATCAGTCAAAGGGATTCACAAACAGTTTCAAACAGATTGATTCAACTCTCCTAAAAACAATGGTTTCTAAAGGGGGTTTGCCATAGAAGAACCATTTTGGGTTCCCCAAAGCTCCTTTCAGAACCTTTTTCCATTTTAAAGAACCTATTAGGAGGTTCTTCATGGAGTAATCAATGGCATTAAAGAGCCTTTATTTTAAGAATCATTCGGTTGGTTCTTCAGAAACTCAATATCTGCTTCTTCTCGCAGGCGTTTATCTGTAGGACTCCACAGTTTTTATAATTAAATGCTCTGTATGTTTATTCCCAGGTTACTGTAATGAAAGCAGTCGATCATCGTCCAGTCGTCCGTGTGGAATGTGACAGTGTGTCAAATAAACGCTGCTTAATTGTGCCTCATCAAACGAGCGGAGAGCTTCATTACAGCGCAGGCTGTTCGCGTCACTGCCGCTGCTAGTTAATGTGAAAGCCGCTGTTTAATGGTTAAACAGTTAACAAGAGCGCGATTCATGTGGAACTTCCCAGTTTGCAATGCACGGCATGTCAGGAACAATCACTGCGACTGCACAGAGACAACGTCAACAATCCAGAGCAGAAAACAAGATCGTTAAAAGAGTTTAAACTAGAGAGAGTTTCATCTGTGTGCTGAGATCATGTTCAGCTTGGATAAATAAAGACGAGAAGAAGAGTTGATACTGTTTGGTTCTATACTTTAACTTGTAAATGCAGATTAGAGGTTTTATGTGGCGCGTGTGTGTGTGTGTAGACAAAACATTTGACCCACGAGGCCACAGGAGGTGGTGTTTGTCTGGTTTCTCATCTTCAGACCTTGTAATAATCAAATGCAACCTGTTTGACTGGAACGTTTCCTCTTATTTGGGTTAAAGAGAGACCATCTATCTCACCCTAACCATGCTGGTTCAGAATGAAATGAATCCTGAAGCAAAAGAAGAATCATGCTTTTCTTCAGGCGTGTGATTATTCCGAGGCTTCATTAAACGGCGGCAGCAGGAACATGCATCTGTTTAATGGATGTTTCTATCAGCCGCTGAATAGCTGCATGTGAGCTGTGTTTCTCCCAGCAACACGCTACAGTAACGCCACATTCCCATACGCTAGAGCAGGTCAAAGGTCATGAGGATGCAGTCAGTCGGCCCGGCATTATGACTAGGATCAACTGTATTTCATTAAAGTGTGACATTAAAGCCAAACTGCAGGTGAGACTGAGCAGAAGCGTGATATAAGATTTTGGTCTAGTCGCCTTCATCTAAGCTAACAAAGTTTGTTCTAAAAACTTTATTTATAACATTATTTCTGAATGTTCTCTGACCTTTCAAAATGTCTTTTTTTTTTACTGTTTATATGAACGTAAATGAAACATTCCATTTGATCTGAGCAGACGGTTGGAAATGTTTCTTCTGAATGTTCTGAAGCAAGTAGCAACATTTATTAGTTTCAGTCGAACAGGATCTGTTTCAGGAGTGGCTTTAAGGTCTGTTTCTGTGCTCAATAATGTGTCTTTGACCTTCACTGTGAATATTTGGATTATACTGTGTTGTGAATAAAATGGAAATACTGTGATTGTGAGGTACCTGTCTCTCATACGGTCTGTCTAACACAAGGCATGGCTGGTGGAGGGCCGAATCCTCTGGTAATCTCATCTAGTGCTCGAGATGACGGAGGTGGATGTGTAAGACAATCACACGTGATTATGTGAGTGCTCGCGGTCACACGGCTCGATTTACGGAGGAGCGTTTGACAGATAAGCTGGATCTTGTCATGCAGAGCATGCTGGGAGTGGTATGTGGGACCCTGTGCATTCAGGGGCCGTGTCACCCCATGGGGCTCAGCTAATTGGTGGTCCAGGCTTTGGTTTTGGACAAAGGCGTCAGTGTGGATCACGTGAGTAGGGCGTTGAGAAAGAGGCTCCCAGAGCGACGAGACGAGGGGCTCGAGACAAAGAGCTCAGGACGCCCCATTACTGACCACAAATCACCCCAATCTGTGACCCACATACCCATCCGTGTGTGAAGAGCTCCTCGCGCTCCGGGACGAGGAACGAGGAGCCACAGTAGATCTGATTCATGATGGTCTATATCTGACATCATCTACAGCTTGGGAAATATGGCAAGAAATTCTTCAACGTGTCCGATATGTTCAGAAATGATTAGAAAACGGCTAAATACTGCATAGCTATAATGTGGACATTCAGTTTCAGAGGTTGACTCATGAAGACACTCTCCGTGTGTGTCAGTATAAGAGCACACATCAGATATTAGACATCCAGAAGTACTTCTGCACTGCTCTCTGCTTTCCCAGAGTTATTCTGTGTAAGCAGGTGTTTGACCGCTGCATCTAAACAGGTTTAGAGTGACATGAGGGTGAATAAACAGTTACACAATGACATCATCGTTGTTTTGGCCTCTAGTCGGATGATAAAATCAGTCAAAATACTGATGGACAGGAGTTCAGTCTTGAACACTGATACTCTGAAGACACTGTGTGTGTGTGTGTGTGTGTGTGTGTGTCTCAGATGTGTGTGTGTGTGTGTGACTGGTGTGTTTCAGGTGTGTGTGTGTGTGTGTGACTGGTGTGTCTCAGATGTGTGTGTGTGTGTGTGTGTGACTGGTGTGTCTCAGGTGTGTGTGTGTGTGTGTGTGAGTTTGTGTGTGTGTGT
>NW_026775198.1:90000-97500 GCF_963082965.1 Carassius carassius
AGAAATATTCGGCACATGTGTAGCACAGTTACTGGAGAAAGTTACATTTAAAAGTAATGCATTACAGTATTGCGTTACTCCCTTAAAAAAGTAACTAATTGTGGTTATTTGTTACTTTTTATGGAAAGTATTGCGTTATGCTACTTTTTTTGTTACTTTTTCTCATCTGGGCTGGGCTTGCTTATTTATTTTTAATATAAAAAACGCACGCACGCACACACACACACGCGCGCGCACACACACACACGCACACACACACGCGCGCGCACACACACGCACACACACACACACACGCGTGCACACACACGCACACACACACTCGCACACACACACACACGCGCGCACACACACGCGCGCGCACACACACACACACACGCACACACACGCGCGCACACACACATGCACACACAACAGTGATATTTGAATATCATTGAGATGCTATTGTGACTTATTAATAATTTGAAACAGGTTTTATTTGTGTTTTCTATTTATTTTTAATGTTTTGTCTATATTTAATCATTTTCTTATTCATTTTTATTTCAGCTTTAGTTATTTTGGTACAATTTGAAGTAAATAATATTTTTTTGAGTAATGATTTATGTCTATAGCAGACTCAGTGTTATATTTTAGTTTCTTTTTTATATTTTTTCTCTGTTTTGTTTTAGTGATTTTTCATTTTTATTACTTTGACATCTGAACAGTTTTTTTTTAAAATGAATTTTAATTCATTTTTAGTTTGAGTTATTTTAGAACAGTGAAAATGTGAAATGTTGCCTTGGCATTTAATTTTATTTTAATTCAGATTTTTAGTTTGTTTTGTGGCTTAGTCTAGTTGTAGATGACCTGGTTCCTCTGGAGTAGGGAAGCATATGGGTAGCGATATTCAATTTGGGATGTAATATGCAAAAGGACAATGTAATATCCATTTTGCATATTACATTGCAAATTGAATATTGCTACCCATACGCTTCCATACTGGAGCTTGTCTCTCTGCTCCGTGTGTCAGAGACAGAGACTGAGCCGATCGGTCAGCGGTGATAAATGACGTCTGAATGAGATGATAATGTGGACAGATTGTGTGTGCGGCTCATTTAATGGCCGGAGATCCGCTGGGAAAAACATTTATTCCTGGAATTAAATCCATGTTTGTCTCACACTGACTTCATGACACTGGATTGAGATGGATTAGTCAAGAATTGCTCTCTGTTTATTTTAACATGATTTTGTCACTGAAACTAGAGCTGGGCAAAAATTGCATCACTCAGTTTTTTTCCATGTCATACAATATTGATATTCATCACCACAAATAGTAATCAGCTCTGAGTCTCCTATATTCAATGAATTAACCACCGTTATTTCTGTGATTTCAAGAACTGCATATTCTTCATTGAATGCTGCAGTGATGACGATGATGATGATGATGTTTTGTGCTTAAGCTCTGTGATTGACAGAAGTGTATAATTCTTACATGTTTTGTTCATCATGATGATATCTACATACAAACAAACACAACTTTCATGAATCTTGAAGCCTAAAAGAGAAGAAGCTCAGCTGGCATCTCATAAATTTGCATTTTTTACCCGTGTTAGTTGTGATTTTGTGTGTTTTTAGCGTTGTAATTAATCAGAAATCTCCCGTCAGATGATGTGATCCGCTCTCTTTCTGTTGTGAAATGATTTTTTAAGCTTGAGTTTTATATCGGTGTTTTAAATGACAGGACTGCAGCTGCTCTGTAAACTCTGCACACGGATCACGTAACATCACAATCACTTTAGATGCTTTTCTCCCGCATCGCTGTTCTGACGTAGCTTTGAGAGAAACCCAGACGCTCCATTAATGAGAAATCTCCATTAGAAGAATTGCATGACACAGCTGATATCAGATCTGCAGGAGAAAGAGAAACACGACACAAGTGTCAGTTCTGCATCGTCAGCTTTGTGTCTGTTTGAGTTGTTTTTGTGTTTCACACTTCAACTCAGAAATGCAGCTTTGGCAGCTGAAATTATAATTATTTTCTTCAGTTAAGGTTCTTTTATTTCAATGAAAATGTAATTTTAATGGTTTTAGTTAACTATAGTAACCCCAGTGACTGTTATTTAAGCACTGAGACAAATATTGCTATTATTCAATTTTTTATTTTTTTTTTCATTGTAATTAGTTGAAGTTTAAAGGCATAGTTCACAAAAAAATTAAAATGATGTCATCTTTTATTTAATCCTCAAGTTGTTTCAAACCTGTTTGAGTTTCTTTCTTCTGCTGGACACAAAAGAAGATATTTTGAAGAATGTTGGTGAACAAACAGCCTTTGATCTCTGTAGGATTCTTTTCATGCTTTGGAAGTCAATGGCTGCCAGCAACTCTTTCATTTTGGGGAGACTGTCCCTTTAACTGACCTATGTCCATAGTTTGTACTAGAGCTGTAATCGGGCTTTAAAAGTTAGGCCCGACAGGACCCGAGCCCGACAGGTACATTTTGATTGACAGCTGTTTAAAAGCCCGAACCCGTTTACAGCCAGACATTATTCAAATGTGCGCACACACACTGCTCTTTTGCCTTTTGTCAAGAATGAGTCATTTATACATGTTTTAACAATCTATTCATAAGTAATGTAGACTACACCACGTGGAAGTTGGAATAAAGAAATAAAATAAGTCCTCTGTGACATCGTAACATCTCAGCACTCTAGACATAGGCTCATTTAGACTCAATTAATATTTAGTTATCATCTGATAAACCTTTACTCGGAGAGATTAGGCTAGGTCTACATGTGTTTTTGTGGAGGAACATGATTGAATCCACTGTAGATGTGTTCAGTGTGTTCCTGCGCTCACTGATGGTGCGTCATTATTCACTCATTATTCTCATTAGAAACACGGTCACAACTTTCCCACTCCTCAGACTTTGCTTTAGTTGCTGGTGCGACCAAAACATAATCGCCAGAGGCAAGCCTCCGTTACACCTCTCAGCATTCACGCGCATCTTTCTCGCGCTAAATCGAAACACATCACATGACCGTTCGGTTACCGCGCAAACCGGAGCGAGCACGAGCCCGACCCGCCTGTGTGCGCGTGTGTGTGCGCGTGTGCGTGCATGTGTGTGCGCGTGCGTGTGTGTGTCAGTGTGTTCGTGAACTGATTCGGTTCAGTCCAGTGCTGATCTACTGTAGAGCCCTGTGAAAGATCACAGGTTTAAGATGTAGAAACATTGTTTTGAAATGTTTCTGAAGTGTTCAGATATGCAATTTCATAATGTTATTTAAAGGAAACAAAAAAGTTTCTTACAGCATTCTACAAACTTTTACACCTAAAATATGTTTATTTTTAATACTCTAACAAGGTTTTCTCTCAACATGAGAACATATATCACGTACAAATAACATCTGTTCTCTCAACGTTTTGAGAATGCAATATCAAATATTAATGAAGTAATGTTCCATAAGCATTACATTAAGAACGTTTTTGTCCTAACATTCATATAACTTAAAAAAAACGTTAGTTTTACGTTTTAGTTTTATTACTGAATATTAATTGTCTTTTAAACCTCGTAGAGTTTAGTTCAGCTGTGCTTTTATTTTGTTGGTTTGTATTGAGCCTCTGCATTCATATTCAAGTCCATATCATATTTGAAATTAATTAACTGTACAACCACTTTTGATGAATGAACTGCTAAATTCAGTGACACTCCAGACTTTCTATTAAACTATCTCATTTAATGCAAGTAGACAAGTTTTATTACGTAAGATCTATGATGGACATGTTGAATAAGATCCTTCCGTGTAATTTGAATCTATTGTGTTTTCCATTTTATTTAGTTTTATTTAACTCTATTGATAAAGCTCTTATGTAACCGGTAGAAAATGTACAACACAGATCTTCTGACAAGCTATTATCATTTTTACCATCTACCATTCCAGATTCAGATCTGACTGTGAAGTGAGGAGCTCATCATTCGCTCTTTCACTGGTTTGTGCTGTTAACCAGCTTCTAGTTAATTCACACGAGTGTTGTTCCACTCACTAACATCATTACTGACACTTCAACTCCTGAAACAGCATTTTTGGTTTCAACAAAATCCTTGACTTTCAGAGTGACGCTTCATTCGTGTTTCTCTGTTCTGACAGTCAGGGTCTGCTTCATGCATTCCTCCAGAAACAGAGATTTGCATTTTGTTACTTTTAATTTCAGCTTTCCAATTCTGTCAACCGTTTCACTAAATCCAACAAATAAATGCTTTTTAATGTGAGCTGTAAGATCATCTCTTTACTACTAGTTATAGCAGCAAATAAACACAAATGAACATCAGAAGAATCACTGAAATAAATGTAATGTATGTTTGAATGAATCTTATGACAGACATCTGTAGATTGTGTATTTGTTCACGACAAAATGGAGTAGAAACAAAGAAAACTGCTTTATTGCAGTGTAAATGTTTCTACAAATCAGGTTTTATAAATTCAGTTATTATTTTGTATATTATTTGAGTATATATAAACATCCGTTGTGAGAAATAGCTTATTCAAGACAGTACTAAATAAAAAATAACATGCAATTTTCACGATCCCTCTTATTTTGTGAAAATTAGTAACATTTTGCATGTTCTTCAAGGGGTATGTAAACTTATGAGCACAACTGCATATTGAAACTTTCTGTTCTGTCCTTGCCACGATAATATCTGAACTGCTGTTAAACTATAAACAAACTGTTTTTATTTTGTGCACAAACGTCTGACATCTTTTTCTTTTTTTAAACTTTCCTTTGAAAAAATCAAAATTGAAAATCAAAAAATGGAATATATTTTAAAATATCAATATGATGCATTTAATCTAAAATGTAGTCAGTCATCTGAATGTAAAGCGTGTTTGAGTCGCGATCTGATGGCTCTGTTTTCTCCCAGAATCTTGTGCAGAAGGATCAAGCTCTGATCTGCAGTGATTTGTGGGTAATTTGTTGCACAAGGAAACTGGTGTGTGACTGAGAGCAGGCGAGGTCAGAGGTCAGTGTGTAAATCAGAGCGCTGTATCAGTCTGTCCCGTTGCTCCGAGGTTCATGTCAGCAGTTCCCGTTTACCCATGATGCTCAGCGGTGGGATCGATCGCTGGTGTGTGTTCAGTTAAAGTGTCGTGCTGATCAGGTGTGTGTGTGTGTGTGTGTGTGTGTGTGTGTGTGTGTGTGTGCAGGCTGAAGTTCAGAAGAGATCGAGCGCAGCAGCTGGAGGTAATCATGCGGTCGCACGCCTTGTTGCTGTATTTCACGCTGCTGCAGACGGCCGGAGCCGCTTTCCCAGAAGACACCGAGCCAATCAGTATTTCACACAGCAACTGTGAGTAACTGCATCTCAGCGCCTCGCTTTGTCTCGTCTTGTTCTCGTCCCACCATCTTCTTCTCACAGCGCTTCTGTGTAATGTGATTCTGGTGTTCTTTGAGTCTGTGAGACTTCAGAGATCCTCTTTTGTTTTGCCTGTCAGGATGAAAGACTTACAAACACACACACTCACGCACTCGCACTCTCAAACACACATAAACACTCGGACACACACACACACACACACACACACACACACATGTTTGTTTTTGTGTAAAGTGTGTTCATCCCATAGGTGTAATGGTTTTTATACTGTACAAACTGTATATTCTATGGCCCTACACCAACCCTACACCTAACCCTCACAGGAAACTTTGTGCATTTTTACTTTCTCAAAAAAAGAAATGTATGATTTATAAGCGTTTTGAAAAATGGGGACATGGGTTATGTCCTCATAAGTCACCCTCTCCTTGTAATACCTGTGTCATACCCATGTCATTATACACACACACACACACACACACACACACACACACACACAGACACACACACAGACACACACACGCACACTCACACACAGACACACACACGCACACACACAGACACAGAGAGAGAGACATACACACACACACACAGACACACACAGACACACACACACACACACACTCACACACACACACACACACACAGACACACACACACAGACACACACACACACACACACACACACTCACACACACACACACACACACACAGACACACACACACACACACACACACACACACAGACACACACACACACACACACACACACACACACAGACACACACACACACACACACACACAGACACACACACACACACACACACACACGCACACACACACACACACACAGACACACACACACACGCACTCACACACACACACACAGAGAGAGAGACACACACACACACACACACACACAGACACACACACACACACACACACAGTCACACACACACACACACACACACACACACAGACACACACACACACACACACACACACACAGACACACACACGCACTCACACACACACACACAGAGAGAGAGACACACACACACACACACAGACACACACACGCACTCACACACACACACACAGAGAGAGAGACACACACACACACACACAGACACACACAGACACACACACATTTGTGACTCTCACTTAAAGGCCTTATGAAATGCACTTTCATTTTCTGTTTCATTTATGTGTTTATTGTGTTGCACTTTATGTATTTGCGTCTGTAGATTTCAATCTTTAAGGAGTTTTTTCTCCTACAAACACCAAACTTTACACTTATTCCTCTAGTCTAGATATTCTGAAGGTTTGTTCATATTTCATTCACACTCATTTTTCTCCTGAAAACATGTTGAAAATGTGCTTGTTTTCTGTCTGGGGACAGTATTTTCTGATTTATGGAGTGATAAAGAGAGGAATCCAAAAAGCTTTACTATGACAAGAAAATCAAACCGGAATTATGAACCTGGCTTTATGCAATGTTCAGAGTTATTCTCTTGTGAAATGTATGCAAATGAGTGCATATTTAATTAGATGTGAGTCCCTTATTTGCATACTTTAACATAACATTTCAGAAAAAATGTTCGCAATTCTTAACGTAATCAGTCCATTGTCTATTGTTTTAAAGATTAACATTTTTTACTCTTATTCACCTTTAGTGGCTTGCCTTAAATCAACGAGAGAAAAAAGAAAAGTTTAAAATAAAATCAATCAAAATAAAGCATTTACTCAAAAGATGAAACATTTTGTTAGGCTGTGTGTCTTAATTCATCGTGTCAGTAATCGACATGTGTTTATGAAGGAGTAAAATATATGAAGTTAATAGTTTGAGTGTGAAGCAAACTCTGTTCCTCTTCTTTCTCCGTCAGATACCAAACAATATCCAGCGTTTGTGGGACACAAACCGGGAAGAAACAACACGCAACGGCACAAACTGGACATCCAGCTGATGGTCATCATGAACCGGACTCTCTATGTGTCCGCCAGGTCAGTCTGCTATTTAAGGATCGGCTCTGATTCGCAGAGACTGGTAAAGCACAGATGGAGCAGATTGTTGGCATGGTAACCACAGCTCATTCACAGCATATGGACAGAACGAGCACATGTTCAGGAGTCAGGAGCCAGCGCTCATTACTGC
>NW_026775198.1:105000-115000 GCF_963082965.1 Carassius carassius
ATTAATATCTCTGTCTTATCCGAATTTAATTGGAGAAAATTATTTGTCATCCAATCTTTTACATTTTTAACACACTCTGTTAGCTTAGATAATTGGGAAGTTTCATCTGGTCTCGTTGAAATATATAGCTGAGTATCATCAGCATAACAGTGGAAGCTAATCCCGTATTTTCTAATAATATTACCAAGGGGCAACATGTATATTGAAAATAGAAGGGGAGCTAGGACGGATCCTTGTGGCACTCCATATTTTACTGATGATAAATGAGATGACTCCCCATTTAAATAAACAAAATGGTAGTGATCGGACAGGTAGGATCTAAACCATCTTAGAGCCTGCCCTTGAATACCTGTATAGTTTTGTAATCAATCTATGAGTATGTCATGATCTATGGTGTCGAACGCAGCACTAAGATCATATCATGCATGTGAAAAACGGCTGAAAATTTAACAAATAATTGCAATCTGGCTCAGATTCAGACAAGAACAGTGTGCTTGTGGTGTTTTTCTGCTGATTAAGGGAGAATACAAGACTAATTCACCTCACTGATGGTTGTAAACACAGAAATGCTGCGAAATGCATCATATTTAATGAGAAAGTGTAAGTCTCTCCAGCAAAACGGACATTATTTTTGGAATCCGTAGCCAAAATGAGTACGAAATGAGTGTTGGATTTGATTCAGCAGAGATGATTAACTGTGCTGCACACAGACGTGTTTCTCGTCTCGTTCCAGGACGAGTGCCATAACTTCATCAAGGTCCTGCTGCAGCAGAGCCACGACTCTCTGTTTGTGTGCGGAACCAACGCCTTCAACCCGTCCTGTCGGACCTACAAGGTAAGGTGACCTCCGACCTGTTAATAAAAAACAAACAAGCAAACACAGCCAAATGACAAAACGTAACAAAAAAGAGAAGAATGCAATTAGTTACCTTTGTATGGAGTAACGCAATTTTATAATGCATTTCTTTTAAAAACATCTTTTACCTACACTGTTCAATTGCTCATAGGATCATGCAGGATCCCTGTGCTAGTGTGATCATGTGTGATTGGTAAACTGGTTTAATTAGATTAGTTAGTCAACACACTTTGGTTTTAAGTTCACCAGTGTGTTTGTGATGGAAAACAATAAAAAGGCTGGTTTTCAGGTTGTTTGCTGTGGTGGTGTTGGCTCTAAACGCTGTTTTCACATTGAGCGGCTGGTTTAGTCTCTGTGTTTTGTGCTTCTTCAGTGTTTTTGTTCAATTTGGCTCCATCATGAGTCAGTGAATCACAGAATGACCAGAAGAGAATTGTGAGATATTCTGCAAGCTGTTGCTGTCTAATAACTGGCACGGTCCAGCAGAGAGAGATGCTGAAGCACGTTTGCCAAAAGCTCCACTAGCCGCTCACAGATTTTCCCCCGTGGACCCTCGGCCTTTGGAAACCCTCGAGTGGCGCGGTTCTGGCGGCGTAGTGTCCACTCAGACCACACGTCTGCTTTCCATATCCCTGGTGTGACGGCTCTGAAAAGAGCATCTGTTTGAGGGCCAAAGTCATCCCAGATTAATCATCAGTGTACAAATGTTCTCCTGAACGGATGCTCTGATCCGTGGCCTCCTCCCGAGAGCCCATCTGCGGCCACGCTCGCTCCCGGCTCCGAGCGCCTCATGCCAGCGTGAGCTGCTGGACTTATGGCTGGTGTCCATTACATCAGCTGTTGCCGGGCGGAGCGGGACGCACTGCATTACTGACAACAGAAGCAGCCGTAACTATTTCAGAGATGGCAGGCGCTCCTCACATGGCTGAGATAACATCCCATTCTGAATTTGTTCTTCCGCGGTAGTCTGTGTTACCAGTGTTACCATTTTGTCCATTTGGAAAAACAATGCAAGTTTGTGTGTTTTACATAAAAAATTACAATGAACTGCAAACTAAGCATATGTGTTAAAGTAAGTTTATATATTTTTTACTTTTATCATTCAATAACTTTTTTACAATTTCATTGAATTTCAGTTAATCTTAAATCTATTCTCTTAAATTCAAATTACAATTCTGTTATACATTTAATTCAAGTCAGCTTTAGAACTATAGCGCTCTATACAATACTGGTCATGTCAAAGCACTTTTACACTGTTAAGCAAAAAAAACAGTTTGTCAATAATGCTAGAGGACAATAGTAAACTCTAAGAACACTAAGAACTCTTGCTGCTGCATTTTGGACTAGCTGTAGTTTGTTTACTAAGCGTGCAGAACAACCACCCAATAAAGCATTACAATAATCTAACCTTGAGGTCATAAATGCATGGATTAACATTTCTGCATTTGACATTGAGAGCATAGGCCGTAATTTAGATATATTTTTGAGATGGAAAAATGCAGTTTTACAAATGCTAGAAACGTGGCTTTCTAAGGAAAGATTGCGATCAAATAGCACACCTAGGTTCCTAACTGATGATGAAGAATTGACAGAGCAACCATCAAGTCTTAGACAGTGTTCTAGGTTATTACAAGCAGAGTTTTTAGGTCCTATAATTAACACCTCTGTTTTTTTTTTCAGAATTTAGCATTAGGAAATTAGTTTTTTTATATCAACTATGCATTCTGTTAGTTTTGCGAAATGGTATGTTTCACCGAGCCGCGAAAAAATATAGAGCTGCATAACATTATCATATATTATCATCAACATAACAGTGAAAGGTAACACCATGATTTGTGATGATATCTCCCAAGAGTAAAAAGCAACGGTCCTAGTACTGAGCCTTGTGGCACACCATACTGTACTTGTGATCGATATGATATCTCATCATTCACTACTATGAATTATTGATGGTCAGATAAGTAAGATTTGAACCATGACATAAAATTCCACAAATACCAACATAGTTTTGTAGAATGTTGTGGTTGATGGTGTCAAACACAGCGTTAAGATCCAGTACCACTTATAGAGAAAATAAAATGGTCAGATGTGAATGAGCATTAAATCAGCTTTCGAGTGCATAATACATTATGCATCGCCTTAAACAACATTTCATGGCTTTTATTTTTTCCAGAGTGATTAGTGACTGTAAAAACCTGTTGATTAAACCAGCTTTCATTCATAATGAAGGTGTTAATTTACTGCTGCAGTCTCTCTGTTCAGTAACTGATTATGATTGTTTTCGATTTATATTGTTACATGGTCACATTTATTTCTATAGTGCTTTATACAATGCAGTTTGTTTCAAAGAAGCTTCATGCAAGAGATCTTTCATTTGTTTGCGTTGCGACACTGGATTATATGGAGCTGCATACATGACATGCGGGACAATAATAAATAGTCGCCCACAAATTAAGAATTCATTCCTTTGTTGTGGTAATTCATTGCTAAGTTATGAAGTAATTTGTCTCATTTTAATTAGGTCAAAACAAGGGAACGAATTAGAACAGCGTGGCCATGATCTAATCTAACGAGGGAATGAATTGAGTCGGAGGAAGGAATTCTCAATTTGTGGCTGCAATAAATATATCTTTGTCATGTGCAGCTCCATGCGTCTGATTTTTGTTAGTGAAAGTTCTGTGTTTGATAAGTGAGTTTGTCATTGTACAGTTTTATTGTTGTAAGAATAATAATGAATCCAGCATTTTCTAGCATTGGTTTTGTTCAAAGAAGGGAAAGATGTAAATATGTGACGTTAAAGAACAGAATAAATGCTATATTTGACGGGCATCTGATCTTGTAGACTGTGTGGTGTAATTGCTAGTATTGATGAGTATCAAGACTTTATTAATCGGTAAAATTCCTGGTTTGTTCTTCCTCCCTGTTGTGCCTTGGAGCGGGAATACCCTGACATTCCTGATCCGTGTTTGTTTCAGTGTATTTTCGGAGGAATGTTAATTGGGTTCCTGATACGTCACATGTGAGCTCTCGACTCCTGATTGACCCTTCTTTAGATTCTCCACGATAGAAATAGCCAGCGAAATGAGCAGCTGGCGTGAGCGGCTGGTCTTGGCAGGCATCAGAGAGGCAGAGCTTTAAATATAACACCACGATGTGTGTGAAAGTCTCAGACGCTGGAGGTTAGGGTGGGTTTGACCTCTGACCTCTGACCTCTGACCATTCCCCTCATTCCTGCAGATGGACAGTCTGGACGCTGTGAGCGATGAGATCAGCGGTATGGCCCGCTGCCCGTACGATGCCAAACACGCCAACGTGGCCCTGTTCGCCGGTAAGACACCGCAATCACGTCTGAAACACTTTCATAACCAGCGTCCGTCAGAAGAATGCAGGAACACGGCCGGAGCAACAGTCGCTCCTTGTTTCTGGAAGAGCGTTTGCTGGCAGCGGCTCATGTGCGGCTGCTCTGGAAACACATGAAACTACTGTGGTGTGGTTAGAGAGAGTCTCTGGGAGTCCCGCCCCGAAATAAAGCAGCAAAAATAACCCTGGAGATGGAAAACCCACATGAATCATTCCTCCATTAGCGGCCGTAAACCTTCCAGTCGCAGGCCAGAGAAGGTTCTGCCTTCCCAGAGCTCGTGCAGATAAAATAACACCATTATACACAGCAAAAAATGATGTTAACAAATTAAAAATGAAGTTATTTTAAATAAAATGTCTACTTCAAAATGTCACGTTTGAATCAATGTGTTACTTGCCATTTATTTGTGCAATTTTCTTATAATTTCTAAGTAAAAATCCTACAGAAAAGGTTAAAGGAAGAAAGGAATATGGTTAATTTTAAATACATTCATTTAATATTACATAATTAGATATTGCATTAACCTGGTGGATAAAATATAATCAATAGATTTACAATAATTTTTTATGGTTTGTAATTAATATCAGTATAGGATTAATCTTTTAAACTATTTCTGTATCTGTCTTGATATAGATCATATTTGTGATAATGTACTATTTAAAAAATATACATTTTAAAACTAATATTTGTGCTTGTTGATCTTATCAACCAACCAACTATTTTTCATGTTTATAACAGGAAATGTAATGAGTTATAAATAAATCAAATATCAAGAGATATTAAAAGATTTAGATATTATAATAAATTGCTGGATAAAATATAAATAATTGAAAATGAAAATAAATATAAATTTTTATCAAACCCCTGAGTTGTAATTAAAACCAATAGGCTATTTCCTCTAGCGAGTCTGTCTTTTTATGTGTATTTTTTTATTTAATTTGTGTCTGTGTGTGTGTGTGTGTGTGTGTGTGTGTGTGTGTGTGTGTGTGTGTGTGTGCCATTTGTTTCTTTATCTGCTAACCAATCTTCAATTGTTATTTATTTTTTAAAAGGATCACCGAGTGTTGTATTTGTATTTGAGAGGTTATTTCTGTCTGTTTGTTTGTATAGATGTTGGATTAATTTTGAAGTGTATAACGCTGTTGTCTTCTGCTGTAGATGGGAAGCTGTACTCGGCCACGGTCACAGACTTCCTGGCGATCGATGCGGTGATCTATCGCAGTCTGGGCGACAGTGCGACCCTCAGGACGGTCAAACACGACTCCAAATGGCTGAAAGGTGAGCTGATTTTACCACGTCAGTCATGATCATCCGGTCGACTCTAGGACTGTCTCATCGCTCTTCAGTCTTCATCACATTATACTAGGATTCAAATACACGCTGAGATGTTTTGATGTTTGAGCTCACAGTCGCTCGTGTTGATTTCAGAGCCGTATTTCGTCCAGGCCATCGATTACGGCGAGTTCATCTACTTCTTCTTTCGGGAAATCGCCATGGAGTACAACAGCATGGGGAAGGTATGGGAAAATCATCTAGTGTGTTTTCCTGCTTCGGCGCAGCAGACAGGAAGTGACAGGAAGTGGGCGTAAGAAATATGTGAGGGTTTTTAAGAGATCTAGGGCACGGCCCGTCAGGACGCAGGTACTAAAAATAACACAAACATTGTCTGCTCTCTGAACGACGGGCCCTGTATAGTCCAGAATTGACTTCCTGGTCTGTGAGTGTTGTGAGTGCATGACAAAGGCTCATTGTAGTGAGTTCAAAGACAGAAGACGTGAGATTTAAGAAGGCAGATTCAGTGAGGAGTAATTATAGCCTGAGCGTCTCCGGTGAATATGAGTCTCTCCAGTTACTGTACTGACCGACCTGCCAGATTACTGTAATTACCCTCATACTCCACTAACATACTCCAGTTACAGTAACATCTATATATGACAGCGCTGTGAGCAGGAGGAACATGTCACTTCACATTTGTTTCTATACAATACAGTATCAACTGGATCCGACAGCACACATTAAAGAGCCACAAAAACACTTTTATTGATTTGAATAAGTGACAGAATTTGAGACTTTGTTTCATTTCAAAAGTAGCAAAGATTATTGTGATTATTGGATGGCAGGAGCTACAAACAATGTTTTGTTCACGCATCAGTTGTAAAAAGCACACATTTATCCTTTGGATTTAAGAATCGATATTGGTTCATCAAAATGAGATTCAATTAAAATCAAGAAATCAGTGTTGTCAACCCAGCCAGAAGAATCCAGGCTCAGTTTAATTCTCCTGAAGCGATTCTGGGGTTTAGAGAGTGTGACGTGTGTGTAAGACGTGTTTAACGTGTGTGTCTGATCAGGTGGTGTTTCCACGAGTGGCTCGTGTGTGTAAGAACGACCGTGGCGGATCTCAGCGAGTGCTGGAGAAACAGTGGACGTCCTTCCTGAAGACACGGCTCAACTGCTCCATCCCTGGAGACTCACACTTCTACTTCAACATCCTGCAGGCCGTCACCGACGTCATCCACATCAGCGGCCGAGACGTGGTCATGGCCACCTTCTCCACGCCGTACAACAGGTACAGAGATGAGCAGGTCAGAGCAGTCCAGCTCCAGCAGGCCGCTGGGAAATATCAGATTCCCGGGAATGAACTCGTGTTGATGGGAATGCGACACACAATGAGGGTGTGTTGGTCAGAGCTTGTGACCCACGGCTCTTCTGCATCACTGAGATTCACAGTTCATACGGTCACAATTCATCCTTGTGTGCCGCTCGGAGTGATTCACAGTTTTGTTATTTTGCTGAAAGCGTGTCTGCGTGTGTTGCAGTATCCCGGGATCGGCCGTCTGTGCGTACGACATGGAGGAGATCGCAGCGGCCTTCACCGGACGTTTCAAAGAGCAGAAGTCGCCCGATTCCACCTGGACCCCCGTCCCAGAGGAGAAGGTGCCCAGACCCAGGTATCCATCCCACACACCTCCACTGTGTTTCTCTCTCAGTCGTTCAGAGCGAGAACCATAATTCATCAAAGTGATTTAAGCTTGCTGTTGTGATTGTAGCATTGAGATGTTCATATCACGGATGTTTGATGTTCCTCGGTCGTCTTCAGGCCAGGCGTCTGTGCAGGAGCTTCCTCCGGAGAGAAATACAAAGTGTCCAACGAGCTCCCGGATGAAACGCTGAACTTCATCAAGCTTCACCCGCTGATGGACGAAGCCGTTCCTTCCATCGCCAATCGGCCGTGGTTCCTCAAGACGATGGTCCGGTGAGTCGAGTCGAGGTCTGAGACATGCATCATGCAAATAAATAATCAAGTCCATCTTTCATGAATCCTCATCTCAGCTCAACCCTGAAGGAAAGATTTCGTGTCTTTCTTATGAAGACTGTGAAAGACTGTTTTGCTATAATTAAATGAATTATAGGAGAATCATCTGTAGTAGCAGAACCAGACGTCTGGTTTCAGTCTGATGTGTTTGTTCATTTGTTCATTAAAACAGAGTTATTGAAAACACATTTGCTGTATCCGTTTCTCTCGGCTTCAAAGACTCCACAGATTTGGAAAGATGAAAAAACCTGTATAATTTATTTGTCTTCTCATCTCCATCTTGCCAGTTATAATAAGGCTGAAAATGTATTTGCATATGGATTTGGAAATTATACATACATTTGATTAACACTGAGATGAGCTGCTAATTGGAACGCCGTTCGACAGATTACGCTTTAATTCCTTTAGTGAGAGACGAGTCGGAAAGCCAATGGAAATTTAATTGTAATGGAATTCTTAGTCCTGGATCAAATGTCCTCTTTAGTTTTAATCTTATTTACTCAACCTGTCCTGTTTTTTTGTCTAGTCAAGTTTTGTTCAAAACTAATGTTCATGAACGAAGTTAAGACTGTGTTGTGTCTCTGGCAGATATCGTCTGACTCGTATAGCCGTGGATAACGCCGCCGGCCCTCATCACAACCACACCGTGGTTTTCCTGGGATCAGAGCGAGGAATTGTGCTGAAGTTCCTGGCCAAGATGCGGAGCGGCTTCCTGAACGACAGCCTGTTTCTGGAGGAGCTGAGCGTCTACAACCCAGAGAAGTGTGTAGTCCATCAGGACGAGTGTGTACTTCACACTCCAGACCTGAATGATTAAAACAGAGAGTCTGGTTAATAGAGTATGTGCTGACCGCCGCGTCACAGAACCAGGCTGTGTTTGACCTCACTGATAGAAAACTCATTTCACACACATGCATTTACAAGATGCTTTTATCGGAAAATAACGGTTGTCAAATTCATCAAATGTCGTGATACTAAATTCAGTTTCAGCTGTAAAGCAGCTCTACAGAAGACAAAAGGGAGGTTATTTTCCTCTAGTTCTGATCGTCTTGGTTTGATGATTCAGGTCAGTAACAGTCAGTGTTGGTAGTTGTGATCTCTGGAGTGAGCCGATGTGTTGGGTCTTGATCTGATGTGATCAGGTGCAGTATTGACGGCGTTGAGGACAAGCGCATCATCAGCATGCAGATCGACAGCCGGAGTCACTCTCTGTTCGTGGCCTTCTCCTCATGCGTGGTCAAAGTCCCGCTGTCCCGCTGCGAACGCCACGGAAAGTGTAAAAAGTGCGTATGCTTTCTCTCTATGTGCCCTGTTCGCACCGACCGCTGACCGCTCTACATGATTAACCCTCCTGCGTGTCTCTCTCAGGTCCTGTATCGCCTCCAGGGACCCCTACTGCGGCTGGGGGTCAGAGGGAGCCTGTAAAGAGATCGCATCAGACCCGAAGTAAGCGTCTCATTCTCAGATCTGCTGATGTCCCAGTCTGGTTCTGGTTCTGAGCCTCCAGAACTCATCTCTTTATTAATGTAGCGTACTGAACACACAGCATCTTTCCACCATCGCGTCACATTATTATTTCTTTATTATCGATTGAGTTTCCTCTTCAGAAATTGAGCCAGTGCATGAGAACGGCTTGTGCAGTCTGGGATACGATCTGTGTATGCAACCGAAAGGCTTTGACTTGATGCTTTCCACGTCACTTCAGAAAAAGCTTTTTATGAAATGTACCCTAAGAAGTAGGATTTTTTACTTTATATAATGGTATATAATAAATAAAAAAATTATAATGAATGTGCCTTGAGAAAGAAGTAGGGCGGCCATCTGTCCAATTTTGGGTCAGACAGTCCAATTTTGAAACACCATGTCCACTCATTTGTTTTATACTTAGTACATATAATATGTTATGTTTAATTTAATATGAAGTGATGTACATTTTAGACAAAATATTGTCATTGTGGAATGTTTTGCTCTGTTCAACCAATTATTGCTTCTCTGATTAAAGCAGTGATGTTTGATTCCTGAATGATTCAGCGTTTTTGAATCTCACAAATCAAGAGAGTCAATGATTCAGCAAGCCATTCGTAAGGACAGTTGTTAAATTCGAAACCAAATACTAGTAAACTACTATTTTTTTCATCTTTCTATGGCATAACTAGTAAGAGAAGTGTGCTAGAAATCAGCAAGTCACTTTCTTCGTTCCTGAATGAATCATGTTTTGAATGAATCTGTGAATCAATGACTCAGTGGTTAAGTCTTGTCGCCACATCTACTGATGGTATTAGTTTTATACTTACAGCATCATTCTATAGTTCTATATCCAGTATGTTTTATATTTAACACATTAATCTCCAGACATTATTGATGCAGTGTAAATGCATTCATGGCATCTCTGAGCTGCATTAAACAATCAAAGATGGATTTTGTTGATATTGATTTCATTTGATTGGTAGGGGCCCTGAACTGTCTG